>NC_133330.1:215053933-215232129 GCF_042186555.1 Aquarana catesbeiana
TAGGGGGCCTATTCCTAAGTAGCCCTGGAGCTAACTATGTAATTTCACCTAAGGATTTTGTCTGGAGAATTCACTGGAGGATGCTTGGTGGAAGCTGAAAAGTGTGTAGCTGTCTTGGGACATTGTGAGTACTGACCTGAGCTCAAGATCCTGGTTACTGTGTGTTGCCCTAGTTTTGGGGCGATAAGTGCCAGGGTAGCTATCCTTCTCAGACAACTTTTACAGGGTCTCAGTTCTGGCATTTCTTCTTTGTTTCTGGCTTAAAGACTGCTCAAAGAGGTTCAGTCTAGTGAAGTGTGTCCTTCCTTTGCTATTCAGTGTTTATACTATTTTATACCACCTCAGCCACCCCCTTCCTGTTACAAGTTCTAAAAGCAATAACACTTAAAAAGATTACTCCTAGAATGTTTATTGGTGTCAGAGGGAATGGACTGTTGTTTGGGTGACAGGTGGCTTCGGCACTGTTTGGGGAAGATCCATTTAAAAAACAGCTGCTCCTTTAGGGGTAGCACTACATTTGGAAAGGTACAGAATACCAGAAAATTAGGCTGCACATAATTTTAAATGTAATTGCTGCATAACAACTACAGATCCAGTGCATTGTGTTTTGATTAAGCTTTGTGGTTTTTCTCTGTTTATAAATCAGCTTCAGCAAGCTGTCATTTCGTGATAAATGAATTAAAGTGATGCATGTGTACCAAACCTGAGAAGCACTAAGTTCAAGGTAGTGCCAAAAACTTTGCTTAATCAATGAAAGGAGAAATATATATCACAATAGAAATATTTTAAATATAATTAATACCATTTATGCCCTGTGTTGAAATTCACATGGAGTTGTCACTTCACGGAGTTGGCAGCCAATTAAACTGATGCACAAATTACATACTAAATAGATAACACTGATTTCTTTTCTTCTTAATGAATGCAAAATGTTCCTTTGAAACTGGCAGGGGTACGTCTATAATTACAGCTTACCCAGAGCAGATACAAAGTATCCAGTTGTCATAGTTCCTTTTAATGTATATAACAGTCTGCTCAAATTCTCTCTTTTCTCATTTATGTATTTTACATGATTCCAGCATAAGAAAGCTGTATTGTTGGCGCTCATTATAATTTTATTTTATTAAAAAGCATTAATGAAATGTCACTTTAAGTGTAGAGTTTAGCATTGGCCATCAGTCCACAAAAAGGATATTAAGAAACTGGAGTGCAGAGAAGGGCAACAAAACTAAAAAGTACTAGGGAGGACCTTAGCTATGAGAAAAATTAACTGAACTGAATGTATTCTTCCTTCAGATTGAAGAAGTGTTTATTGGAGGATATAATCACCTTGTATACATATATCTCCACAATAAAGCGCTCTTTTACAGTTATTACCTGTATCGTGCAGCTATTCTCATGTAAACAATCAATTTATAAATAAAATTCATAAAAAGATATACTTTTTCATAAATAAAGTGCTCAGTGCTTTCTATACAGTGCTATCAATAAACACATATTTCTCCCACTAACAGTGTCCAGTACTTCAATTTTTTTTTTTTGTTTTATATTGTAGGCCTGTAATTCTTAGCAATAACACACTTAAATCTGTCCACCAAGATTCTAGTAGATATCCCTGGTATGATGAAGTTTGAAACACAAAATCATAAATTATAATAAAATAAATAAATAATTATAAAAAATAATAATATAATAATAATAAAATAAATTTCCCAGCGATTCACTATCGCTCAATTCTGCAAGTGTTCTAATTTACTATCGCTGTTTTCTAGCTGGTCTAAAACCACTTTTGATGTAAAGGGACACTTTTTGGTTGCTATGGACAATCTCCAGTTTCCAGGCAGAAAGAGCAGTATATATCATATAAAACTGCATGCAGAGCATTGAACAAAGTACTGAGGACAAAAGGGATGTGAAATGATTTCATACACTACTGTAATCTGTAAGATTATAAGATTACAGTGTACTGTATGTGTTATGAATTTTCACTTTTTTAAATTTGCCACCAGGCTCCGCCCCCCCCCCCCCCCCCCATGCGTCACGACGCTCGCAGGCAACGGAACCCAGCACAGAGAGGCTTCGGGAGAAGGACAGAGCCTGCAGACACAGCGGGGGGACATCGCAGGATCCTGGGGACAAGGTAAGTAACACTGCACCAGGATCCTGAGATGCAATCCTGAGTGTGGCTCGGGGTTACCGCTAATGGTGCAAAAATTTAACCCCGAGCCACACTTGGGAAAACCACCAGGAGGTTAATCCAGGTGCTGGGATGCAGCACAGTGTATTGTGAGTGCATTTGATTTTATGTTATGCAAGTTTTAACCACTTCAATATGGGCACTTTCACCCCCTGCCCAGACCAATTTTCAGCTTTCAGCACTCTCACACCTTGAGTGACAATTTTTCAGTCATGCAACACTGTACCCAAACAAAATTTTTATTATTTTTTTAACACAAATAGAGCTTTTTTAGGTGGTATTTATTCACCACTGTTTTTTTATTTTTTGCGATGTAAGTGAAAAAAGAGCAAAACAATTGCTCTTTGTTCATAAATTTGGGGCAAAATGTATACTGCTACATATCTTTGGTAAAAAGAACCTAAATTAGTGGATATTATTTAGACTGTGTGAAAGCTATAGAGTCTACAAGCTATGGTGCCAATTATTAAAAATTGATCACACCTGATGCACTGACGGCCCATCCGAATTCTTGAGGCCCTGAAATGTCAGGACAACACAAATACCCCCCGAATGATCCCTTTTTGGAAAATAGACAGTCCCAGGTATTTAGTAAGAGGCATGTTGAGTTTTTGAAGTTGTAATTTTTTCCCACTATTCTTGGGAAAATTAAGAAATTATTATTTTAATTTTTTTTTTTTTACACACACAATTGTCATAACAACAAGTTATTTCTCACACACAGCATATGCATACTTGCAATTACACCCCAAAATACATTCTGCTACTCCTCCCGAGTATGGTGATAGCACATGTGTGAGACTTTTACACAGCCGGCAACATACAGAGGCCCAACATGCAGGGAGCATCATCAGGCGTTCTAAGAGCTCTATAGCATACACTTCAAATGATAACATCAGCATTATAGTAGCAACACAAACTATAAGTAATTTTGACAATCCAATAAAAGCTTACTTGAAAAATTGCCTTTCATGTTGTAATTGCTGCCTGTCAGCTGGCCATCTCTTTTCACAACTCCCTGGTATTGTTGGGCGAGTAGTTCAGGCCAAGTACAAGTTTGGCCCGAATATCGCATGTTCGGTAAACACCTGGATTTTTGGGTGCTCGGTGGGAGTCTAATATGGATTGGTGGGGACCCTCATACCATTTTTTTAAACATTTTTGTATTGCCGGCAATGGTTGGCACCCATTTTGTCATTTTATATATATATGTCAGTTTTGCGGCAGCAGGTTCTATACACGGTACAGATGTGCCACTTTGCAGGCAGATTAAGGGGGCCCCCAGGCACTATATTTAAAGGAATATTTCATTTTTATTGTTTCACTTTACCAGTAGCCAACCAGCTGCTGTCATTATACTGTGGCAGGTTGGCACTGCTGCGCAAACCGCCAATGGGGCGCACGCACCTGGCATCCCCACGGAGATCAAATTTGTTCCAGAACTGATTAGTCTCCAGGCCCAGGCCAATGATTTCTGGCCTGGACCTGGTGATCGGTTCTGGAGAATGACAGACTGTCCTCTGCCTATAAATGTAAACACAGGCAGGGGAAATAATGTCATCTCCCCTCGCTGAGGCCTTTTCGGTTCCAGTGAGAGGAGAGAGGACATCTTACCGTGAGTTGCCCCAACACTACACTGACACCAGTACATGTAGGTACACGTGTCACCCCCCGATCACCCCCTGATTGCCTCTCCAGTTAACCTGTTCACTCCCTGTCACTGTGTCACCAAGTGCAGTTTTCAGATTTTTCACTGATCACTGTACTGGTTTCACTTGTGACACTAATCATCGTTAGGGCAGTTAGTAGTAGGCCCAGGTAGGTCTAGGGTACCCCCCATTAACCCCCTAATAAAGGTTTAACCCCTTGATCACCCCCCTAGTTAACCCTTTCACCCCATCACCAGTGTCACTAGTATAGTGTACAGATCTATATTCTGATCACCGTATTAGTGTCACGGGTGACTTTAGTTAGTTGGTTAGTTTCACCGTCAGTCTTTATAGCGTCAGGGTACCCCCATATATTACCTAATAAAGGTTTTTAACCCCTTGATCTACCCCAGATAACCCTTTCACCCCCTGTCACCAGTGTCACTAGTATAGTGTACAGATATTCTTTCTGATCACCGTATTAATGTCACAGGGGACGCTAGTTAGTTCGTTTTTTATAGTGTCAGGGTACCCCCTATATATTACCTAATAAAGGTTTAACGCCCTGATCGCCTCCCAGTACAGGTTTTAGTGTCAGTTAGGGTCAGCGTCAATCCCAGGCAGTGTTAAATTAGTCTCAGTAGCGCTAACACCCATGCACACACCATACACCTCCCTTACTAGTATAGTGTCTGAACAAATCAATATCTTTTATCTGATCAAATCTATACTAGTGTCCCCAGTAGTTTAGTGTTCCCAAAAATGCAGCATTTGCAGGATCAGCCCAGACACCTGCTAGCACCTGCGTTTAGCCCCTTCGCCCAGACCAGGCCACCCAAGTGCAGTATCAATCGATCACTGTCACTTACAAAACAGAACACACATAACTGCAGTGTTCGCAGAGTCACACCTGATCCCTGCGAACGCTAACAGTTCATTTTTAGTAGCCATTGAAGCAGGATCTGACAACCAGGTGCTCATTAGCCTGTGAGTCACACTAGTTGTACCTATAAATTTAGAGGCCAAAATGTCCAAATAGAGGTATACTAGTGAAGAGGCCTACACATTTCTGAGCATGACAGATGAGAGCAATGGGAAAGCCTCACTGTCAGATTCAGGCTCAGTATACGAACCAGTAGAGAGCAGCGGCACCCTGACAGATAGCTCTGACGATGGAATAGTGGTCCCTGCTAAGGTTAGGCGTACCCAACCCTGTTCTTCTGTTGCTGAGGTGAGACAACTGCAGGACTCTCATATGGAGCAGAGAGCCAGTACTAGTGGCGCTCATCCTTCTGGTGAACTGAAAAGCACCAGTGGCCTAGTACACCCTGGTCATAGACAAACCAGCACTGCAGTAACACTTGGCGATGTGGCGAGTCCCATAAGTGCAGTTCAAGCTAGTGCGGTGGCTAGCACAAGTAGTGTCCCGCAGCCACCAAGAAGACAAAGACAGGCCCATCGAGCCCATAGTGCCCTTCCTGCTGCATATGCCAATTGCGATTGGGAGCCCACCACTTCTGCAGTGCCCGTACTTCCCCCATTCACTGGCCAACCCGGAATTCAGGTGGAAAGAGTTGATTTTACGTCACTTAATTTTTATTCGCTGTTTTTCATGGAAGATCTCTATAGATCTATTGTGGACCAAAGCAATTTGTATGCTGGTCAATTTATTGCCGCTAATTCTCATTTGACCATTGCCAGAGAATGGAAACCTATTGCGGCTTCTGAATTTAAGACCTTTCTGGGCCTATCCCTCCTCATGGGCATAACTAAAAAAAAGTGAGTTGCGATCATATTGGTCCACTGACCCAATTCACCACATGCCCATATTCTCTGCTTCCATGACCAGGGCTAGATACAAGCAGATCTTGCTGTTTATGCACTTCAACGACAATGAACTCTGTCCTCCTTTGGGTGACCCTGGATTTGTTCGGCTCCAAAAAATTCAGCCCCTCATAAACCACTTCAACCAACAGTTCGCAGCCTTGTTTATTCCAGATTAAGTTGTCTGTGTTGACAAGTCCCTGATTACGTTTTCTGGCCGCTTGTCTTTCAAACAGTATCTCCGCAGCAAGCATGCCAGATATGGGGTCAAGATGTATAAGCTCTGTGACAGGGCCAAAGGCTATACATATAGTTTTATGGTTTACGAGGGAAAAGATAGTCACATGGAGCCCCCCAACTGCCCAGATTACATAGGGAGTGCTGGCAAGATTGTTTGGGATTTTGTGTCACCCTTATTCGGAAAGGGGTACCACTTGTATGTGGACAATTATTACACAAGCGTGACACTTTTTAGTCACCTTTTTGATTGTGGAATTGGCGCATGTGGCACCGTGCGATCTAATCACAGCTTGTAGATTCCCGGCTTAGACAGGGGGAGAGAATCTGCTTGAGATGTAATAATTTGCTTGCAGTGAAGTGGAGGGATAATCAGAATGTTTTCGTTCTGTCCTGCATTCACGCAGATACGACTGTCCAAATTTCAACGACGACTGGTGTTGTTAAGAAGCCCCTCCGTGTCCACGAATACAACCTTAATATGGGAGGGGTGGACTTCAATGACCAGTTGATGGCGCAGTACTTAATTGCCCATAGAGCCAGACACTGGTACAAAAAAGTGTCTGTATACCTATTTCTTTTTTTTTTTATCCAGAAAACTTTTACTGAAAATTAAATGCATACAGTCCAAAGATCTACATTCCAGGCATTTATAATAAACATATACCTTTACAAGTTCCCTGAGGGCCATGCCTCATCTATACTGTTTGTCATCAATTTTGCATTCTTACACCATTCAGACAAGACCACCCTCACGAAATCTATTACTTCTATAATCAAATACCACTAAGCTCCCGGACTAATCCTCTATAGCAGCCCACCCCACCCAACCTAATTTAACAGAATATCGGAGTGTGCAATCCCTTCAGCCTATGTTAAGTCGCAAGAGTCTATCCATGACTAGGTCCTCCGGGGCCAATCCCGGGGTTCCCAGCCACGGCTCCCACAGTTTTTCAAATTTAATAGCACAACCTCTTTGTTGGTATATAATTTTCTCCATTCGTAACGTTTTACCTACTGCAGTAATCCATTCCTTAACCGATGAGGGTGATTCAGACTTCCAATGCAACGTGATCAACTTGCGATCCATAAAGAGGGCCCCAGTAAGAGCTTCTCTGGTGTGTGGTTCCCACTCCAACTCAGCCAGCAAATTCAGAATGCATTGTCTAGGGTCCAGAGGAATCTGCACCTGAAACACTGCAGAAAGGACATCTATCACCCCCTCCAGTATACATGCAGTTTGGGGCAACGCCAGAGCATGTGTATCAACTCACCATGGTCCCTTTTACATCTAGTGCACAAAGGGGTGAGTATCAGTCCCATGGCATGCAATCTATGAGGTGTATAATATACTCTCAGAAGTGTATATAATTGTGTCAACCTTTGTGTCACATTCAAGGATCAAATAGCAACTGATTGTAGGGCCTCCTCCCACTGATCCTCATCCAGGGGTCCTACGTCCGCTTCCCATTTTCTTTTAACTGTAAGAGGGTGTTTTAAGAGGTACTTGCTCAGTAGTGTGCAATAACACTGGGAGATGAATCCTTTAGATATCTCCGCAGTCTTAAGTTGAGAAACAATGGGAGTAAAGTCCATATGCCACTCAGAGGTCTTTGACTGGGCTATGAAAGCATGTCTGAGTTGCATGTAGTAGAATTGCATATGTTGTGGTAACCCATATTTCTCTCTCAAAGTTTCAGAAGACAATAATTTCCCGTTACTAGTAACTTGAATCAAGTAAAAAATGCCATGTCTCTTCCACCTTTCCGCATGCTGCAATTTGACCAACTCAGGGTAGGACTCATTTGCCCAAATAGGGCTGAATTCATTGAAGCCTATTGCCCCTTGTAAATAACTGACTTTGTTTCATATTTTCTGTATTAGGCTATATGTGGGGAAGCTTTTTTTGGGGTTTACCAAAGGCCGATGCCTCCAGAGCAGTTGGAATTGATTTCCCACCCACGGTATGGAGCATGATACATTCGGAAGCACTAGGGGATCTGTCTGCTGAGTCTCCCTCCAGAACCATGGTTCCTATCAAGTGTTGCAGTTGTGATGCCAGATAGTACAACCATGGATCCGGGAGTGCAAGGCCACCATCATCTTTAGGGCGTTGCAAATGCTCTAACTTTATCCTGGGGGGGTCTATTTTTCCAATTTAGTTCACGGAATATAGCATTAACTATCCTGAAGATCTTCAGTGGGATCACTACTGGGGAATTATGTAGCATGTATAGCAATTGGGGCATCAGAATCATTTTCATTAGATTCACCTGTATACCTATTTCAATTGGCTCTGCTGAACGCTTATGTGCTATACAAAGCATCAGTACAAACTGGATCCTTCCTAAAATTCCAGGAAGAGATCATCACAGCTGTTTCTATACGGTGCTGTGCCCCAACTTCACAATGTAAATGCAGTGAGCCGGCTGCATGAGAGGCACTTCCCAGAAGTCCTCTGTGGTACATCTACCCAAAGAACACCCCAAAGAAGATGTCGTGTCTGTAAGAAATGCGGATACAGGCGCGACACCCACTTTTATTGTCCCTCCTGTCCTGGCCAACCTGGTCTCTGCATCGGTGAATGTTTCAGTCGCTACCACACACTAATGTAGTATTAGCATAGGGTACAGCACTGCACAGTCCTAGGGCACACTTTCACAGGGTCTCCAACGATGCCATCGCATTTTTAGAGACCCGAACCTGGAACCTTTGCAGTTATAGTTACAAATAAAAGTGTGAATAATAAAAAATATATATACAGTGGGGACGGAAAGTATTCAGACCCCTTTAGATTTTTCACTCTTTGTTATATTGTAGCCATTTGCTAAAATCATTTAAGTTCATCTTTTTTCCTCATTAATGTACACACAGCACCCCATAATGACAGAAAAACACAAAATTGTTGACATTTTTGCAGAGTTATTAAAAAAGAAAAACTGAAATATCACATGGTCCTAAGTATTCAGACCCTTTGCTGTGACACTCATATATTTAACTCCATTTCTTCTGATCATCCTTGAGATGGTTCTACACCTTGAGATGGTTCTACACCTTCATTTGAGTCCAGCTGTGTTTGATTATACTGATTGGACTTGATTAGGAAAGCCACACACCTGTCTATATAAGACCTTATAGTTCACAGTGCATGTCAGAGCAAATGAGAATCATGAGGTCAAAGGAACTGCCTGAAGAGCTCAGAGACAGAATTGTGGCAAGGCACAGATCTGGCCAAGGTTACAAAAAAATTTCTGCTGCACTTAAGGTTCCTAAGAGCAGAGTGGCCTCCATAATCCTTAAATGGAAGATGTTTGGGACGACCAGAACCCTTCCTAGAGCTGGCTGTCCAGCCAAACTGAGCTATCGGAGGGGGAAGAGCCTTGGTGAGAGAGGTAAAGAAGAACCCAAAGATCACTGTGGCTGAGCTCCAGAGATGCAGTCAGGAGATGGGAGAAAGTTGTAGAAAGTCAACCATCACTGCAGCCCTCCACCAGTCAGGGCTTTATAGCAAAGTGGCCTGACGGAAGCCTCTCCTCAGTGCAAGACACATGAAAGCCTGCATGTAGTTTGCTAAAAAAACACCTGAAGGACCCCAAGATAGTGAGAAATAAGATTAACTGGTCTGGTGAGACCAAGATAGAACTTTTTGGCCTTAATTCTAAGTGGTATGTGTGGAGAAAACCAGGCACTGCTCATCACCTGTCCAATACAGTCTCAACAGTGAAGCATGGTGGTGGCAGCATCATGCTGTGGGGGTGTTTTTCAGCTGCAGGGACAGGACGACTGGTTGCAATTGAGGGAAAGATGAATAGGGCCAAGTACAGGGATATCCTGGACGAAAACCTTCTCCAGAGTGCTCAGGACCTCAGACTTGGCCAAAGGTTTACCTTCCAACAAGACAATGACCCTAAGCACACAGTTAAAATAACGAAGGAGTGGCTTCATAACAACTCCGTGACTGTTCTTGAATGGCCCAGCCAGAGCCCTGACGTAAACCCAATTGAGCATCTCTGGAGAGACCTAAAAATGGCTGTCCACCAACGTTTACCATCCAACCTGCCAGAACTGGAGAGGATCTGCAAGGAGGAATAGCAGAGGATCCCCAAATCCAGTGGTGAAAAACTTGTTGCATCTTTCCCAAAAAGACTCATGTCTGTATTAGATAAAAGGGTGCTTCTACTAAATACTGAGCAAAGGGTCTGAATACTTAGGACCGTGTGATATTTCAGTTTTTCTTTTTTAATAAATCTGCAAAAATGTCAACAATTCTGTGTTTTTCTGTCAATATGGGGTGCTGTGTACACATTAATGAAGAAAAAGCCAAAAATAGTTGTCATTTTCTTGTTCTCTCTCTGTTGTTCTTTCTCTATTATTCTGCTCTGTTTTACTGTATTTTATGCTAAACTGCAATAGTTTATAGTTAATATGTTTTATCATGTTTGTTTTGCAGGTAGCTAATTCTTTTATACTTTAATGTTTACTGTGTTTTATTGTTATTAACCATTATTTTCTCCATCACTGTAGGAGGTGATTTCACCACCACCACAGTTAAAAAAAAGAACATATATGCCAAAGCATGGGGGCAAGGGTGGAGGGGCGATTTGCCCCTAACATTAGGGATGAATTGCCCCCATGCTTTAGCATATATTTATTACTCTTTTTTTAGCACAGATTGCAATAAAAAAAGTTGTTTTATTGAGTTAATGTTTTATTGTTACCATTGTTTGCATTTCAGGTACGCCATTCAGCTGCAGCATGGATTTATTTATTTTGACAGCAACAGGGTTTGCTCTCACCATACATAAATCAGTGACTCCAGCGCTGTAGGAGGTGTTTTCACCACCACAGTTAAAAAAAAACAGTGCATGTATGTCCATCATTAGTGGGTGGATGCATGGCTGTATTCTAATCGTGGGTATACCACCGATCAATCTCTTTTTTCGTTCAGCCCACAGGCTGCATTAAAAAAAAGAACATTAGAATATATGCCCAACAAGGACCAGCGATGTACTGGTATGTTGCTTTGAGTGGTTATACCAGAATGATGCCTGTAGGTTTAAGTATCATCTTCTTTTCAGCCGGCGGTCGGCTTTCATGTAAAAGCAATCCTAGTGGCCAATTAGCCACTAGACTGTTTTTACAAGCAGTGGGACAGAACGACCCCCCTCCCGCCATCTTCCAGGGTTTTCTAAGGCTCTCCTGTCCCACTTGGGAACCTGAGAATGCAGCCGGTGGTTGTGCCAGCTGACCATAGAGCTGATCGGAGACAAGAATGGCTCCAATCATCTCTATGGCCTAAGAAACCGGAAGCTACAAGCATTTCATGACTTCGCTATAGCTGGATATGAACAGCGCCATTGGGAAATTAGGAAAGCATCTTATCACACCGATCTTGATGTGGTCAGATGCTTTGAGGGCAGAGGAGATATCTAGAGTCTAACTGACCCCAATTTTTTTCAAAAAAGAGTACCTGTCACTACCTATTGCTATCATAGGGGATATTTACAAAAAAAATTATAATAAAAAAAGTGTAAGGAACAATGTAAAAATAAAATAAAAAAGCAAAATAAATAATAAAAATAAAAAATAAAGCACCCCTGTCCCCCCATGCTCGCCTGCAAAGGCGAACGCAAGCGTCGGTCTCCTGGCATATGTAAACAGTAGACCTCCTCTGTAAATCTAAAGTGAAACATGTAAAGGCTTTAAAAGGTTTTAAAAATGTAAGTAGTTTGTCGCTGCTGCATGGTTGTGCGCAATTTTAAAGCATGTCGTGTTTGGCATCTATGTACTCGGCATAAGATCATCTTTCATGTTTTACCAAACATTTTGGCTATATAGTGTGGTATCCCTGTACTCAGGAGAAGCAGCGGAATGTATTTTGGGGTATAATTTCACATATACCCATGGTATTTTTGAGCAATATATCATTTAGTAACAACTTTGTAAAACAAAAAAAAATGTTTGTAATTTTCCTGAAACTTGTGGCAAAATATAATATACTCCATGCCCCTCAGCAAATAGCTTGGGGTGTCTACTTTCCAAAATTAGGTCATGGGGGGGGGGGGTTGTGCTAACAGGGCATTTCATGGCATCTGAAACTGTGATAGGTAGTGAGGAGTGAAATAAACAATGTACGTCCTTAGAAAGCCTGAAGGCGGTGCTTGGTTTTCAGGGTCCTGTACGCGGTTAGACTGCCAAAAAGTCCCACACATGTGGAACCTCCTCTGTTCTCTCCTTTCCCCCTTCCTCTTTTCCTTTCCTTTCTCATTTATTCCTTCACCTTGTACCCTCCTGTTTCTCTCTGCTCTGCGGGACACCCTATGCATACTATGCAAGTGGCATATACTTTATATTTCTATGACAATACCAATGCTATTATTTTAGACCCTGTTTATTAGCATACCTTGCATTTGATGCCATGATATACATCTCATACTTCCAAACCCTTTAATTTTTATACTACCTTATATTTATATTTCCATACAGTGGGTTGCCCTGCAGTACATTTGGGAACAACTTGGGTTCACGTTCTCCTTTCTCTTTCTCTCATTTGCCATGCTGCCCCCCATGCCTGGCCCCGGTCCTCTGGTTGGGTCCTCGGCCTCTTCAGCTCCCGGGGGAGATGCCCTCCGCCGACCCCTACCTGGGTTCTGTGTCTTTAGCCTTGGTCTTACAAGTAAGTATGGGATGATCGGTTCTGGCTTCTTGCTTTTACCCAATCATAACCGATACTCTAATTACTTTAATCTGTTTTTACAGACAGCAGTTATGCACATCAGCCCCTGATGAAGCGAGGAAAGCTCGCGAAACGCGTCGGGTTAGAGATGTACCATGCATACCTGTATTATATGTATTACTATTATATTATGGCTATGTTTTAGGATCATTATGCAATGTTGCTGTTTTATGAACCTGTTCACCCATGCTCATGTCCTACTATGGATTCTGCTGTTGTTTTTCAATAAAATATTTGTACCTTTATACCTGTTTACCCTTGATCACCATTTACACCCCATTTAAAGTCCCGTGGGCGACATTCGTTTTTTCTGTTTCTGATATTAGGGATGGAGGTGGTTTATGTTAGGGGTCAGTTCTCAGACTCTCTTTGTTATTTGTGGGAAAAAAGGATGCAAATTTTGTTTGGGTACAGCATTGCATGACCGTTCAATTACCAGTTAACACAGCGCAGTGCCAAATTGTAACAATGCTCTAGTCATTAAGGGGTCAAATCCTTCTGGGGCTGAAGTGGTTAAGCATGATTAAAATCAATGCTCCTTAAAAAATCTTTTTTTTTTTTTTATTGTTTTGCATTAATACATGACCCCCAGGGCAGTACCCGAGCTCCCATACCCTTTTTATGTCCAATTTGCAAATGCATATAAGTATTTAAAATGGAGACTTTTGATTTTGGGTCCCATAGACTTAAGGGTTTGCAGTTCGGGTCCAAACTTTTTCCACGTTCAGGAGTTCTGGTGCGAACTGAACTCTACTCCCTTGGATTCCCTGCATGCTTTCTAGCTTCTTCTCCACTAATTTCTTTGGTGTACTTTTGATTCTTAACCACTTCAGCCCCGGAAGATTTGGCTGCTTAATGACCAGAGCATTTTTTGCGATACGCCACTGCATTGTTTTAACTGACAATTGCGCAGTCGTGCAACGCTGTACCCAAACAAAATTGACGTCCTTTTTTTCCCCACAAATAGAGATTTCTTTTGGTGGTATTTGATCATCTCTGCGTTTTTTATTTTTTGCGCTATAAACAAAAAAATGAGCGACAATTTTGAAAAAAACATAATATTTTGTACTTTTTGCTATAATAAATATCCCCATTTTTTTCTAAAAAAAGCTAATTTTTTTCTCAGTTTAGGCCGATATGTATTCTTCTACATATTTTTGGTAATAAAAATCGCAATAAACGTATATTGTTGGGTTTGCTCAAAAGTTATAGCGTCTACAATATAAGGGATAGATTTATGGCATTTTTATTATTATTTATTTTTTACTAGTAATGGCGGCGATCTGCGATTTTTATCATGACTGCGACATTATGGCGGACACATTGGACACTTTTGACACATTTTTGGCACGATTGACGATTATACAGCGATCAGTGCTATAAAATGCACTGATTACTGTATAAATGTCACTGGCAGGGAAGGGGTTAACATTAGGGGGCGATCAAGGGGTTAACTGTGTTCCCTGACTGTGTGTTCTAACTGTAGAGGGAGGGGACTTACTAGAGGGGATGACAGATTGTGGTTCCTGGCTATTAAGAAACCCACGATCTGCCTTTCCTCACAGAACAGAACAGGGATTTGTGTGTTAACACACACACGTCCCTGTTCTGCCTCTCATACCCGTGATCGCTCATGGCCAGCGTTCATCGCGATTATCGGCCATGAGCATCGGCACCCCTGCAGTGCAGCAGGTGCGTGCGTGTGCCTCCGGTGGCGCACGCCTGCTATCCCACTTAAAGGAGCCGACATAAAGCTACGACGGATCGCAGGATCGTGCCGACCTGTTGCAGGTATAATGACGCCGGCTGGTCGGCAAGCAGTCAAAGAGGAAGTAAACCCTGATGGGTTTTACTTCCTCTTTATTTCCCTGCAACAGTAAAGCATAATGGCCTACTATGCATCGCATAACTGAAACTGAACCAAAATCGAAGCCTGCAATGTCACTGCTGTCCTGACTAGCAGCAAGCGTCCATCTTCAACCCTCTTCCTCCTGGAAGACTGGTGACTGGCAGGAATCGTGTGATGCTGCCAGTCACGGCATGACCACTTTAGAAACGGCATAATTCTAATCTATCTAATGTGCGCATGCGCCATAGACATCGGCACATTCGCCAAAGACATCGGCACGCGACTTTATTGTAAATATCTCCTAAACCTTGGAGTTTAGGAGATATTTCCAGCACCTACAGGTAAGCCTTAATATAGGCTTACCTGTAGGTAAAAGTGGTTGTACAGGGTGTACAACCACGTTAAGGGCTATATGTCCCATGGTACTTTGCTGCTTGCAAGCAGTGATTCCTGTAATGACTCTACCTCCTAAAACTCCTCCTCTCAGCACCTCTGTAGTTCAGAAGAAAGGCTCTGTAAAACATCAGTGCATATTCACAGGGCATAGTGAATATGTGTCACAGAATTCAAGGTAGTAAATATGTAGGATTCTTCAAAAAGTAAGATTGTTTAGAATAATAGAAATAGGCTATAAATAATACAAAATGGTGGATTGGAAAGTGCATGCACAGTGCACATACTGTATATTTTTTTGGATATTGGAGGGAAGCACGTAGTTGCAGAATTTGGACTTTTTGTGTGATATATGCATATAACTGCAGTTTGGGGATTTTCATTATTTATTTCTCAATGTGGTAATATGTATATGAATGGGTAGGGGGGATGAGCATTGAGTTTCTTACATACACATTTGTGAATGATATTTCTTGTTTAATTAAATGAATAAACTTACGCTTGCTACTTTCTGCGTAAAAAGTTAATTACATCAAATTAGTGTTGATATGTTTGTCTGGGGACTCCCAGGAAATGTATTTCCTTTTCTTTTTCTGCTTATGAAATTTTCTATTTTACTCTATTTTCCAACCAAGGTGCAATCCCCACACCTTTTTCATTTTTTTTTTTTTTTTTTTAAATTCATATAAGATTGTGGCGTCCAACCTGTGGTCCTTTGGCACTTATTGTGTAACTCTTGAGGACCTCTGCAGAGAGCTGTCCATTTCCCTTACCTAAGTGCTTACTACTAGTTAAATTGTTTGGTTTATTTATTTCACACTATCTTCCTCTTAAAGTGGATCTTCGCAGCAACTGAGCACCACCAATCAAAAATGTTGTTTAATTCATTTTTAATATTCAAAGTGACCCCCCCCCAATCCATCCATGACATTACTAATGCGAGCATCAGGAGGATTGAAAATAATCAATGTTGATTGGGAGAGTGAAGTTACACTTTCATTTATTTTGTGTTGTCCATCCAGTGGCATATTATCCATGGGTGCAATGTGTGCAATCAGTGCACACGGGCCCTGAGGGGGGTTGGGCCCACTTTTTCTTTACACATTACACACATGGAGGAGCTGCTGCCTCCACCTCACTAAGAAGTTAAATGTAAAAAATAAATCAAATAGTAAAGCCTCGTTCACACTGGGTGTATTACAGCATACACCCATGCAAGGCCATTTTTACCCACAAGGGGATGCACAGGTATTCCATGCTTTCCCATACAGGCAGTCCCATTCATGTGTTACCTGTTTACTATATTAGAGATTGAATAACTCTCAGATATGATTTGGGTTAAATGAGAGTTCTTTGACCATGAGTAAAAGCTTTAACACAATAACAAAAATGTATTGCTATATAGTAAAGTAGGCCTAGACTAATACACAGCAATCTATCTAATTGCACAGGAAAAGGGTAAAAATCATGGATTACATGAAGGAATACAGAGTATATTCCTTAAAACCTCAATCTACAAACCTTAATCTGCAAACTGTAAGACAGAAAAGACATATGATAAACATATTTAGTTCCAATAGTTACCAGGCTATGACCCACAAATGTTCCATTCGAGTGACCGCTCCACCAGAGAGTGTGTGTTTTCCTCCTATCTAGTCTGTGTATATCATTACAGGCAGATGCCTCATTGGTTGGCATGGCTTGGCTCTGATTGGTGGGCCTCTCTAATCCTGGGTAAGGACTGGCTACATCTCCAATCCCTATACTTTACATAAGTCAGCCCCCTTTAATGCAAATTCTTGTCTCAGACTATTTTGAGCAGAAAACTTAACCTTGTAAGTAGATTACATTTTCAGGGAAATTAAGTAGACTGGCCACGGCCCCTCATTGCATATTCAAAAACAGGATTCTTTGAAGTGAGTATGTGTAGAACAATGAGGTTTGGGTCCCATTGTTTGTATACACAAGCTTAGGCACCGAATTGCCTGTCTAACAGACACTTCTGTGAAGCTATGTTACACGCCCCTTCATAGATACAAGCTAAATGAAATATATTCATAATTACAATATTTTAGAGCTATTAATGGAGATCTCACATAAACTCATAAGGCAACAGATGGCCCCTTGTGGCCAGTCGAGAATATGAGACTCGGCCACACCTAAAATAATGGTTTATGTGTAATCTCCTTTAATATTTGGAACTTTTGGCTTTGCAATAAAAAAACTCTTTGAGAAAAAAAAATGTAAACTCTCCATCTCTACAGTCCACATTTCTGGATCCCAGTATTGGCAGTCATCACTTGTTCTGGATGCAATAAGTCCATAATAAAAATCATAAGAGACAAAAAAACAGAAAAAAAACAAGAAGAAAAAAAACATGAGGATCCTTGTTCTCAACAGTCCAATAATAATAGTATGAAAGTCCATAATGCCAATCTGGTCATGTTGCCCTTGCTTCTGGGACAGCCTTCCATGGTGATTCCATTTGGATACAGTAATGGCCTTTGGACCTGCTTTCATGGCTTTCTGAGATTATACTTTATTAATGTGGACAAAGGCAGAGAAAGAAAATCAGGAGTACTTTTAAGACTTATGCCTTCAAATGAATTCTTATCTTGTCATTCTGAGTATTAAGGACCTTTGATTAGAATTGTTATAGATATACTGCAACATAATAATGACACCCTTTCCCAGTGACACGTGTAACAATTTGAATGGTTAGGCCCTTCAGCCAGGTTGTCTGATTTTCATCCCCATCTTTCTTCTTCCATTTTCATATGCCTGCAAGTAACTCTGTCCCGCCTTCTGCTGAATACCACTGTGTGTGTGTATGACCCTTCAAGTGTCCAGGAGGATCTTATTGCTATACTCACCACTAACTCCTTTTACTGAAACTGTGTTCAGTTATACCAACCCTGATGGGCTAAAACCTTGGCTGGTGCCAAACCAAGCTCCGTCCTTGGCTACCGTGTGTAGCTACTGTACGAGTCCTGGTCATCACTTTAAGAGGTTTCAGTGCCGATTAGGCAGTCTTGACTAAGCAGACAAAAATAACTTGATTTCAGAATATGGATAAGTGTGATGTCACCAGTTACTTGTGGCTTCAGGAACAATCAAACTAAATTACTCTTAAGTACAATTGTACTATACTCCCTGCTATTTGCCAATCACTATGAGTCTCACAAGTCCCAGTATATCTATATGATATTCAAGCAATGCTCTTTGAACTTAGTTATGGCACAAAAAAGAAAACTGACCAACTAAAAAAAATTGACCAATGACCACATATTAGGACTGTAGAGAGGATTGTGTGTCACATATACAAAGAAAATAGTCACATGACTGTTGCTGAACCCTGGTATTACTGTTACTATTGTCATAGTTGGTAATAGCTACAATGACATAAATTTATATAAAACAATTATCCAAAGTAGAAAGAGAAAACAAAAGAAACAGAACTGTTGGAACTTAGCCCAATCCCCAAAATGCTATAGGGAAGCTTTAATATTCGATATCAACATTTTTAACTGTTTTAAATGTTCTCCATATAATGTTCCTCATACTCCCCTCTTTTTTCTTTTTTTTTTTATTTGACCATAGGGAAACCAAACTCAAGAATCACCAAAAAATAAAGGTGATATCGGACCGAAAGAAAAATAGTTAACATTAAAAGAAAAAGAAAAAAAAAATTTAAACAGGAATTAAAAGAAAAAAAGGTACAGATTTAATGCTGCCTCCACCTGAGATTTGTGATACCTCTTTCTCTTTAAATTGCTAAAGAGCATTGAATCTGTATTTTGTTAAATAAAAAGACCAATTGGTTGGTACACGTGCTCCTGTGCGCGCTGGTGTGTGGGCACGTGCACATGTGCGTGCTGATGTGCACGGGTGTGGGCGCTTCTGTGTGCGGCGGTGCATGTATGTGCGCGGTGCCTGGCGCCAATCAGTCTATTTGAACTGACAGTACACTATGGATCAGTGCTGTCTGATCTGCAGCTCCCTGTGACCCAGCTCCTGTTATCTGTCTTGAACGTTGATCTCCTGACTACCCGGCTTGCCCCTTGGATTATCCCTTTGTCTTCTGCCCGCATCTGACCCTGGCCTGCCTTTGACTCTGAATCCATCTGCTCCTCTGTACCTCACTGCCCACCTGTTGCTGACCCTGCCTGTGACCCAACCTGTCTGCTCTGTTCCTGCTCAGCATCATCTGCTGGTGTACTTGCCTGCCTGTCTGCTTGCAGCTGGTCATCATCTCTGCTGCATCTGGGATCCAGAGCCGCCTTTCCAGCTACTACCCGCCAGGCTCTCGTACCACTCTGCACTCCTGTACCTCCTGTTCATACTACCAGGGGCCGTGAGTCAGACACATAAGGAAGACCTTCCTCTGCTCCATTGGGCTCATTGGCCAGGTACGTGAAAGTCTGACACCAAGTGTCAGAGTGAATGAAACTTCACTCCAAGCCCAGGAAAGGAAAAAGAAACAAAACAAAATCCCTACAGTTTCTCAGAGTTATAGGGATCAAGATCTCATATCTGTGCACAGGTTATTTATTTGAGAATAAATTTAAACTTGTAAAAAAAATGGTATAAATGTAAACTGGTACCAGTACTGAGCTCATTACAAATGGAAACAAAATAAAAGCATGCAAGGTAATGTGATCACATTTCTTAATGATGGCTATCCAACAATGGTGTGTACACACCCCTAAAAAAAAAAAAAAAATTATTTATACATAGACAGTTCACACACATCCATTACATCACTCAGACATACACATTCATTTAGATTGCATGCCATACGTTCTGGGAAGAGAGAGCTTTGGTAATTGCAAATTAATTGCTAGGCATTTCTGGCCACTGGAAGAATACAAAGGAAAAAAACAAAACGGGGGGTGGAGCTAGCCGGAGTCCAAGATGGACGTGTAAGAGCAGAGCTCCAGCACCAGCGGGAACAACGCGGCACACAGCACTTTGCCCGGGACCGATCCTGAGCCCAAACCATGGCGTTCCGGTCCGCATGAACCCGGGGAACGTATCCATACCATGACCAGGAGGAAAAAGGAGGGGAACCGGCCGATGCGACTGACGGAGTTTTACTCCTATGAGGCCAGGCAAGATGGCGCCGGCTCGGCATCCACGCCGACATCCGCGGCTAAAAACAACTGCAAGCAGCTGAAAACACAAAAAAGAAGCAGCCCTCCTAAAGACTCAAGGTCTCCCCCAGCTACTCCATCAACAGGGAGCCCGGAGAAGTCCAGATTCAAGGCGGATGCCATGGATGACAGCACTGAGGTGAGCTCTCCCCCTGACTCAGGTGATGATACCAGGGAGCTGCCTGACTCCATTGATACATTCCCTACAAACGGCCAGCCTGTCATAGATACTATGTTAAAAGAGATGCTAGTGTCACTGAGAGGATCACTTCACTCAGATATGATCTCCTGTATGCACAAATTTAGTAATGAGATCAAATCGGTAACTAACAAAGTGACCCATATAGAACATAAAATGGGGGAATACGCCACAACAATAAACAACTTGGTAGATGCAAATGAAGCTAAAGATGAAGATATAGAAGGGATCAAAGCCAAAATGGCGGACATTGAGGACAGATCCAGAAGAAATAACCTGAAGATCAGAGGGGTCCCAGAAACCGTTAAACAACAAGATTTGAGGGATTATGCCACCCAGCTATTCACAGCCATTTTACCAGAACTATCGACATTAGATCTTACAGTGGACAGAATTCACAGGTTACCTAAACCCGCCTACCTCGGTGAAGATATACCGCGGGACGTGATCCTGCGCCTACACTTCTACCACACCAAGGAAAGAATAATGGCGGCTGCAAGGCAGAAGGAAGCGATTCCATCACCATATTCAAACCTGCAATTCTACGCCGACTTATCACAATACACGCTACAAAAAAGGAGAAATATGACAACCCTAACTAAAGCACTCAGAAACCACAAGATTGGGTATAAATGGGGCTTTCCAACCAAACTGATCGTAACAAAAGAAGGCAAGGAGTATGTGATGGACTCCCTAGCTAAAGGCATGGCACTACTCAGCTCTTGGGGGATAATTTCAGACAACCAGTCACCCCCAAGGTCAAGAAGCCCCAACACAAGCCCGGGTCCAGAATGGTGCACGGTTGACCGCTGGAATGCCCGCACTCACCACTGATACCAGCATGGGCAACTCACATCACCAACGACCCGCGTTGGAGCACACATATCCGTTCCGTTAAGTTTGTTTAAACTTACTACCCACAAGTTAATACCTGAGTGACTGAAAGTCACACTTTAATGTATTTGCTGGTTGGCACGCAGCCACAAATGTTGAACCTCGGTTCCTACAAGTTTTTTTTTCTTTTTTTCCTTTTTTTTTTCTTCTCTTCTCACCCCGACAGTCAGGACCATTGCTTCACACCTGGTAGGATGTTGCATCAATCAAGAAAAATCATCTCCAGAAAGTCTCAACGTCCCGCAAGAAATCAACATCCAGGTCAGGCACCTAAACGAAGTAAGTGACACTTATATTATAAGTCATACACACCATCACATAAACCGAATGCATGGCAGTGAATTTCCTGACCATTAACGCTAAGGGACTTAATCATCCGGCCAAACGAAAGTCCTTATGGAAGGAAGCGATGCAAAAAAACAGCGACATCCTATGCACACAAGAAACCCACTTTCACATTGACTCACCACCTAAATGCTCCCATCCGAGATTCCCCCATATTTTCTGCGCAAACGCAAAGGCTAAAGCGAAAGGGGTGATGATAGCAATTAAGGATACAATCACATTCCTCCTGCATAAGATCTTATTGGATCCACATGGCCACTACATAATTATGGTGTGTGACATTAACTCTGAAAGTTTCACTTTGGCAAACATTTATGCCCCAAATGCAGGGCAATCCAAATTCCTGCACTCAGTCCTCAAGAAAATTGATCAGATACGCCAAGGAGCAACAGTGATTTGCAGAGACTTCAACATGGTACCTGACTCTGTTCTGGACTCAACATCGAACCCTAAAAGATCTCCACCAACCCTACAACCTATACTTCGTAAGTATTCACTGTATGATGCATGGAGATGCCTTAATGCTAATGAAAGAGACTACTCTTTTTTTTCCCACTGTCATAAATCTTACAGTAGAATAGACCTATTTCTAGTTGATAAACGGATGCTGTTTAAATGTAGAACTGCTAAAATACATAGTATAGCTTGGTCGGATCATGCCCCAGTGGAGCTACAAGTGGGGAAACCTTCTACGATTAAAAACACTTATATATGGAGAGCCAACCCCAGGCTGTTCCAGCATGGCCCGACCAAGCTGTACATAGAACAGCAGATGAAGGAATTTTTCTTACTCAATAAGGGTTCGGTTTCAGATCCATTCACCCTGTGGAATACCCACAAGGCATTTGTAAGGGGGGTGTTGATGCAGCAAGAGGCGAGGTCCAGGAGGTTGAGGCAACAGCAGACAACGAGAATCATAAACCAAATTAAAATTTTAGAAAAACAAAATATGAAACTTACTTCTCAAAAATTGATAGATCAACTTAATATGCTCCGTACAGAGCTGAGGCTAATTCTATTGGAGGACTTTGAAAAGGCCTCCAGGAAGTTGAAATTGACATACTACACTAGCGGTAATAGAGCAGGGAAATTACTTGCTAATCAATTAAAAGGCCACAGACATAAAACACACATACCACATATCACGCATCCAAAAACACAAATCAAACACCAACATCCACAAGAAATAGCTGATGCCTTTAGCCACTATTACGGCTCTTTATATAATCTTAAAAATGACTCCACAATACAGCAACCAAATATAGAAAATATAGAAACATTTCTACAAACTATACATTTACCTAAACTTACCGCAGAACACCTTCAAACACTGAACTCCCCTATAACAGAATCAGAAGTCAGCCTAACCATACAGTCACTGCCCATAAACAAATCCCCTGGACCAGATGGCTTCTCAGGGGAATATTATAAGGCCTTTCAAAATATACTAAACCCACATATGACAGAGATGTTCGGTGCTGCTGTTGCCTCCTCGTCATTCCCTCCAGAGATGTTGAAAGCAACCATAATAGCATTACCTAAACCAGGGAAAGCTCCGGATTCCCCACAGAATTTTAGACCTATATCCTTATTAAACACGGATATTAAGATTTATGCAAAATTACTAGTGAACAGATTGATGCACATTCTTCCTGAAATTATTCATATAGATCAATCAGGGTTTACAAAGGGAAGGCAAACTTCAGATGCCACAAGAAGACTGATCAACGTAATCCACATTGTGGACAGATGTAAAACGCCTTCTCTGCTCCTCGCTTTGGACGCATCCATCAGCACAGGTACTCATAGCAGGAGCGCTTTCCGCCCCGTTCCAAATTACTAACGGGACGCGACAGGGGTGCCCTCTTTCACCCCTGATCTTTAACTTATTAATGAAACCATTGGCAACCCATCTGCGAACACACCCAAGCATTTCCAGGGTACAGATAGGCCAAAGAAGCCATACCATCAGCCTATTCGCAGATGACATCATACTGATGCTCACAAACGCAGAAACCTCCCTACCATCAGTCCACAAGGCCCTACAAACATTCAACCGAGTATCGTACTATAAAGTAAATGAATCTAAGTCCTATATCTTAAACCTAGGAATAACGCCACAGGTTAGTCACAAACTAGAACAAAATTTCCCATACATATGGAAAAAAGAGGGAATAAAATACTTAGGCATTACACTAACTCCTAAGTCTGGAGATCTATTGACAGCCAACTACACCCCCTTTCTGAAACAGCTTCCCGACAAACTAAAAAAACTGGCAAAAACTGAACTCTCGTGGCTGGGCAGACTTGCAGCTTTCAAGATGCAAATTCTACCACAGATACTCTACCTATTTAGGACCCTTCCAATCCCACTACCAAACTCTTTCTATAATTCCCTTCAACCTATAATAAATAGATACATATGGCAAGGAAAGAAGGCAAGATGTGCCTTCACCAAGCTTATAAAGCACAGGACAGCAGGAGGGGTGGGACATGTACACATGCAGGACTATTACTTTGCAACCATACTAGCGCAAACAAGAAATTGGATGACATCGGAGGCGGATCTGTCTACACTGTGGGCAGAGATAGAAAAAAAACAAATAAAAAATAAATCATTGAAAGACTTTCTCATGACAGCCCATATGAACTTCTCCCTAGACATTAAGCTATCCCCAACCATACTTGCATCAATAAGGGCATGGGGTTACCTTAGAAATTACCCAGATTGGACGGGAACATTGGCTCCACTTAAGCTCCAGATCTCCGCACTTAGCCATATCATTCCAGATATTAACTTAAAGACATGGAAGACGAAAGGAATACATCACATCGAGGACCTAGTAGAGGGTAGATCAATTAAATCATTCAACACGTTACAGGAGGAATTTGGTATACCACACACAGAATATTATAAATACGCACAGATTACTCAACTCCTGAAAAAACACCCCAACATATTTACCAACTTACCAACGAAGATACTCCATTATCTAACACAAACCACAACAAAACTAAAAGGGATATCAACCCTATATCTGGGTCTCCAAGAAAAAAAAGTTTGCACCAAATCCCAAAATATAATAGCATGGGAATTGGAAATGGGAAATGGGACAATCTTACCCGGTGGAAAAATGGGCAACAACTTTCAACAATATATACAACTCCACTAAAAGCACTAACCTAAGGGAGATGCAGCAAAAAATATTCCACAAGTGGTACCTCACACCCAGTCGTATATCTAAAATCTATCACAGTTCCTCTCCTGAATGTTGAGGACTATGTGGGGAGAGCGGCACGTTATCCCACATCCTATGGAACTGCCCTAAAATAAAATCACTATGGAGGCAAATAGAAAGTATAATACGAAATTTTTCACAACAATCCCCTTCATTAAACTCATCAATGGCTATTTTATCAATAAACCTAGATTCTATTCCAAACCAGGTCAGAACAATAATCTCTCACATATTGTTAGTAACCAGGCTTACAATTCTCAGACACTGGAAGGATATAGAGCCCCCATCCATAACAGAAGTAATAACTACAGTCCACAACTATGGTACAAATGAAGTTTTACATGCATCAGCTATGGGGAATTATGAGAAGATATCCAAATTATGGGCACCATGGAATTCTTGGTATTCAAGGAGATTGATCTATTAAGAGTAAGAATAATTTGAAATGAAGCATCTACCCAGGGGAAGCAATAAGACTGTTGGGACAAGTTCTATTTATTTACTTGTTTTCTTTTCTTTATGTTACCTTAAGTAAATATTAAGATCAGAGATATTTTATCTATAAAGGTACAAGAAATTATTAACTTACCAATACAAACAGTCATAGTATTAGTAACCGCTAGAAGCACTAATAGCAAGTGGAAATAGACATGGCTTCATGTCAGAGGATGCGACCATAATGAGAGATCGCTCAATCCAACGACGGAGGGGTCGTGAATAAATACCACAACAGGATTATTGCATATACTTAACATGACATAACACACAGTTATTGTAATGAGAAAAATGTGTAGAATGCTACAACACTATGGAACGAAAGTCAACAGTACACAATTGTATGTATCATATCTTGTACATTGTTCAATAAAAAATATTTAAACAAAAAAAAAAAAAACAATGAATTATTATACTTTACCTTCTGTTAGGCATGAATTTATGCATATGTACAGCTATCTACATAGAGCTGCTTTATATGTAAATATACTTTCAGGAACTCACCTAACTTGAAAAAAGATAACTTGTAGACAACAGTTATTACTTTATCCCCCCCCCCCTTTTTTTTTTTTTAACCTATTTAAAGAAAACAATACAACATTCTTACGTGTACATTGGTAAATGGTCAATGACATTCCCACTTTGATCTAGGGAAACTAAAATGCCATAGACCTCTAAAACATAACTTATATCTTGTATTTCACTCCTGGTTTTAGTGTACTGGTTTGGTTCCAGATGGACAAGTTACTCCCTCCATTTTTCCAATTCAAGGCTTTAATAACGTTTCTTTTAAAGCAGTGGTCATCAAACCTGTCCTCCGGGCCTACTAACAGGCCAGGTTTACAAGATAACTGAAATACATCACAGGTGATATCATTTGCTGCTCAGTGATTGCAATATTCTAGTCTGCATCTTCCCAAGGTAATACATAAAACCTGGCCTGTTAGTGGGCCCTGAGGAGAGGATTGATGACCACTGTATTAAAGGATTGGAATTCTTTCACAAACTCATCCCGTTCCTGTTTCATTTGCCTAATCTCATACTGTAAAGCCTCATTCTCAGCCTTAATAGCTGAGGAAGGGATGTATGATTTTGTATTTTCATATTTATTACTCTTAGGCCCTTCACCCCAGCATGGTAAGCACACTTTCATGTCATGCCTCTTTGTTGTATATTGATTCTGTTTTAATATCTTTTCACCAGAAGACAAACAAAACTGAGCAATGTGACTGAATAACCCACAGGTTTAGCATTTTATCTTTTGTAAAGCATTAAAGCATCTCTTAACAACCGGTGTGGTTTTAGGCTGAGAATATTCAATGGTTATAACCTGATTCACAACTTTTCCTCTCTGCATATGAGATATAGGGGCACTTTCACAAGAGCTCCCCCCTTTCAATAAGTTGTTGAAACTAGCACATACTCCAGATGGAGATCATTTCCTGTTGCATCTAGAAATACTCAAACCAGTTGCATTACAATCTGTGGAGATTGCACAAGCTGCCCTGAGCTGGAAGATGTAGACAATTGTTTACATTTATTCTCTGCAGCCTTCAGCCCACGTGCCAGCTGATCAACCTCACAATGCTCGTTTTGGTTGTCTATCGTGGGTTGCTGGTGGCTAGCATTCAAATTTGTCATAGAAACTCTAATGCCCCGTACACACGATCGGACATTGATCAGACATTCTGACAACAAAATCCATGGATTTTTTTCCGACGGATGTTGGCTCAAACTTGTTTTGCGTACACACGGTCGCACAAAGTTGTCGGAATTTCCGATCGCCAAGAACGCGGTGATGTACACCACGTACGACGAGACTAGAAAAGGGCAGGTCCGAACCAAGCGCAGCACTCTTTGGGCTCCTTTTGCTAATCTCGTGTTAGTAAAAGTTTGGTGAGAGACGATTCGCGCTTTTTCAGATTTTTGGCTTTCAGATCGTTTTCTGCTGTTCAGTTTGTGCTTGTGGGTTTGTATCTGCTCTTCAGTGCGTGCAGTGAGTTTGCATTGATTTATCATTGTGTTCTTGTTCGTTCGTTACTGATTTTCAGGTCGCTCTTCACAGGCCTTGCTGTTCTTCAGTGCGTTCTGTTACTTTGTTCTGAGCAGCCGACCATTTTCTAGCCATGTTGCGTATACGTACTCCTCGTAGAGTTCGTGCTGTGCGGGGGCTTGGTGTTGGGGTCCTTACCTTGACACAAGTCCAGTCCATGAACAGGGTGGGGAGGAGTTCATGGACCAAGAATTGGTTGCTTCAGCGTGACCAATTCTGTCACATGCCTTTGCTCCGTGAGATCCGTGACAATAATCCTGATGATTTCAGGAAATTTCTCCGGATGACAGACCCCATATTTCACCGTTTGTTGGCTTTGCTGACCCCTTATATTAGCAGGCAGGATACCTGCATGAGGCAAGCCATCACTCCGGAGCAGAGGCTAGTCACCAGCCTGCAGTACTTGGCGACGGGGAGAAGCCTGCAGGACCTCAAGTTCTCGACAGGCATCTCCCCCCAGGCTCTGGGGATCATTATCCCAAAGACCTGTTCTGCCATCATCCAGGTCCTGCAGAAGGATTATATTAAGGTAAGATTTATCCTTTAATATCACATTTTATTGTATTTAATGTTTGATAATATATTGTATTTCTTTCCTCATTCCCTAATTACCATGATTGGAATATGCTGTGAATGTCCCCTTTGTCCTCATGCATGCTGGATTTTTATGTACTTATTTTTTTTGTCCTTCATACATATTTGCCTTCACTTAACTCCCCAGCATGGTCTCCTGGCCCTATATTCACCTCATGTAGTCACTTAACAATGTATTTTATCAGCTCCATAGTAGTGCTTTACCCCAAACACCCCCTAAAATGTTGTAAAATGTGATTTGTGCTTTAAATTCTGGCAGAGTGCCAGAGGCTTTTTTGGGGGGTCCCCAAATCATTTGGAACCCTCCCTCCCCCCAATTGCTAAGTCAGCTGATACCAATTCTCTATCTATCCTCAATCATCTATCTGCTGACTTTGCCAAACACATACACACTATACCCATCTCTTTTGTGGTCAGATTTATGGATGAATTCCCCAAAGCATGTAGTGCAAGGGCCTGCCTGTATACTTTCAAATGGTACTGTTTAAAGTTTTTGTATCCTATTATTATCTTGATAGGTAATATCAGAATGTCCAAATGTGCTCCAATGTGTACAGTGTGTATTTATATCTTTGTATTATGACACTTCTTACCTGTCCAGTGGGCTGTCAATAGTGTAACTAAGGAGGGGCTGGCCAAAGTAATACACATTATTTAGGCATTCATCTCTCAATGAAGTGGAGAGGGTTACCTGTCCAAGAGCTCCCCCCCTAAAATTTTAGAAATGGCCCATGGGGGGGGGGGGGATCTGATAGGTGTACCTTATACTTTGGTCTTTAAAAACTCCCTCAAATAAATGTTATCTTGATGGTGGCCAAGAATGTTTGTGTCTAATCTGCTTTCCCTGTTGATGTGCAAAATGACTATTTTTTTGTTGTTGTTTGACTCCACAGTTTCCTTCCAACCCACAGGAATGGCAGACTGTGGCCTCCCACTTTGCCAAGCGGTGGGACTTTCCTAACTGCGGAGGGGCAATTGATGGGAAACATGTCCACATCGTCCCACCACCCAACTTGGGGTCATCCTATTTCAACTATAAGGGGTTCAATAGTATTATGATATTGGCGGTGGTGTCGGCTACTTACGAGTTCCTGTATGTGGACGTGGGGAAGAATGGCCGGATGTCAGATGGTGGAGTCATCGCCCAGACGGAGTTCTACAGGCATCTCCAGAATGGCAGCTTGGACTTGCCACCTCCAGAAGACAATGCGGAAGGACTCCCATTCGTCTTTGTTGCGGATGAAGCGTTTGCGCTGGGGGACCATCTTATGCGGACATTCCTGATGAGGACCCTCACCCCGGACCAAAGGGTTTTTAATTACTGGCAAGCCAGAGCCAGAAGAGTGGTGGAGAACATGTTTGGAATCATGGCCAGCCGGTTCCGCCTATTTCTTACACCCATACATATGGCGGAGTACAAACTATATCATATCATCCTGGCGTGCTGTGTTCTACACAACTTTTTACGGCAACATTCTGCCAACTATGCTGGCTCAGTTGGGCCTGAGGCCAGAATTCTAAATGAAACAACCCTGACGGAGCTTGAAAGTGGCCGTCCTGGCTTGCCCCCCCCGAGTGCCCGTGATGTCCGGCTAAGATACCTTGAATACTTTGCGGGTAGGGGGGCTATCAATATGCCATACAATGTCTGAAACCTTTTTCAAATAATAAAAAAATAACTACTAAAATCTTTGGTGACATTTACTACTTGTGTTTCTTTTAGCTGACCCTGACAGAAATGTGGTGAGTCCTGGCGTGATTGTGTAACATTACAAAGCACTGTTGGGTGTTATTTACTAAAGGCAAAGACACTTTGCACTACAAGTGCAGTTGAAACTGCACTTGTAGTGCAAAGTGGATTTTACCTTAGGAAATAACCCCCATTGTCACTGAAAACACCAATTAGAGCACAACAAAAGTTTTGGAGCGTTGAAACAATAATCCACACATTCTTGATTAACAATCTTTTTAATACCAGCACAATCACATGTGCATTTAGAAAAGGTTTTTAAAACAAACCAACATGTTTGTTGTATAACAATTTTTGGGGTCACATTAGAAAAAGTAGCAATGTCCATTTAAGATAAAACAGGCATGTTTAAAACCAACAAGAAAGGCACAAATCTTGAACTTACAAAGTTCACACTTGGTAGAACTTGAAGGCTATATCAGACATGAGTATTTACAAACTGTGTTTGATATTGCGTTCAGATGGGGTGAAGTCACCCCAGGAAAAGCCAAATTTTGAAGATGCACACAAATTGCCGAATGTCAACATGTGCTACCTGCCATCATGGGGGATCAAGGGATGTGTTTTTGGGGTGCAACCCCTTCCTCACAGCTACTTTATTATTGAGGAAGGGGTTGCACCCCCAAAACGCGTCCATTGATCTCCCATGTTGGCAGATAGCACATGTTGACACACTGTGTGCATCTTGAAAATTTGGCTTTTCGCAAATATGTCAAAAAATGGTAAAAATTTTTAGCTCACAAAAAACCAAAGGGATTTGGAGGGGTTTTAAACTCTCCCTAAAACATCAATGATGTTCTTCATTTTTTTTTGAACATCATTGATGTTTTTCTGGATGTTTTTCAAGTCCCTATTACACCCCATGATCTCCCCGATCAGGATCTGTGCACTTTCAGAGGTGAAATGCCCTGGATCCACAACATCACGATCACCTAAAAAGATAGAAACAAAAACACACCATGTATTATAAATATGCCGGCATCCATCTCTTACCTGAGCCGGTGGTCGCAGACACTCACCTGTTGTGGTGACAATTTCCACCACATCTTCTTCCTCCTGCTCTGCTTGGCTTGGGTGGATTTCCCCTTCTTCCAGAGGTGGGGGGTCTGTGGTCTTCTCGGATGAGGGGTGTCCTCCGAGTCTTTTATCCCCTATGTAAAAACAAATAGGTATACTTAGCACACAGATATTTGATGGCAGAACTATAAATATGAAACATTGCTTGGAAGTGGGGTACAATTGTCTATTTTGGCAGAGTTCCAAGATGTTGAAATTTTATTGTCCTTTGTCAAGCTTGAAAACTTACCTGTTTAGTACAAGCTTCACAGATGGAGACACCCCTATGGTATACACTGGAGCACCTGTGTAGGCCCCTAATAAAAAGGGTGTTCTTGTGTCCCACACTAGTGCTCCAGTGTCCAGATGTGAAAACTGCTGATGAGTGTCCTCTCCTTACACAGAATCTAGTTTGCATTTCATTCTAGTTACAAACCCATCTACATAACCAAATTATTTTCAGACAAGTAGGCCATAAAAAATGTTTTAAAATGCAAATGGCCAAAACAATGGTGTGTTCTAGGCCGAACGAACAATGTTTCATACGAACGAATAATGTGCCCATGAACATGAAAGTTGACATTTTAAATTGTACAACAGTAAAGAAAAGCACATGGAGCAGCACGAACGTAATAAACATAAAGAATAGGAACACAGCACAACTACTTACTTTTTTGCAGCACTCTCCGGATCCTTCTGTACTGCTCATGCTCCCTTAATTTGAGGTCCGACCACCGCTTCCTGAGCTGATCTTTCGATCGTCGTACCCCGAAATTCCGGTGCAGACATTTGACCACTTTCGCTATGATCTTGGCCTTTCGGACATTGGGGTTGGGGTAAGGTCCATACTTCCCATCATAGTCGGCCTTCTTCAGGATATCGACCATCTCCAACATCTCCCCAAAGGACATATTCAATGCCTTAAATCGTCTCCTTCTGGTTCGGGACATTTCAGGCTTTGGGCTTTCCTCCTCCTCGTTGGTGTAATTATCTGACACCTGCTGTGTCTCCGCCATGTGCTCTTCCCCCACTGCGCCGAACGAGAAGGGGCGAGGAATAGACTATAAAGAATGTCAGGGGTGGGCGGAGTTTCACGCATTCGCAGTGTCTATAAAGCGTAACACGCGTGCGTAGTACGTAGGATCTGTGAGCGGAGGAAAGAGTAACGGAGGCACCGATTGTGATAGCGAAGGTAAGATTTAACATTGGGCCTATACTGCTTCTAGATTGAGGCCTGTATTTGCACAAGTTTAGAAGACTTTAGGCTGACATTAGGGTTTGTCTTGTGTTGTGTCTTGCAGTGAAAATGGATATCTTGAAGGATCAGGACTTTATGCCAATCTTCACTGATATGTTCAGGGAGCTGCCTTGTCTGTGGCAGGTAAACCACCCTGAATATAAGAACCAAACAAAGAGGAAGGCAGCGCTGGATAATTTGCTGCAATTTGTGAAGACGGTGATCCCCACAGCAGACATCACCTATTTGAAGATCCTAATTGGTGGCCTGAGGAGTACATATCTAAGGGAGCGCAAGAAGGTCCAGGATTCCCAGAGATCAGGAGCTGCAGATGACATTTATGTCCCCAGGCTGTGGTACTATGACAGACTGCATTTTCTGGCAGGTCAGACTGGACCTGGGCCATCACTCTCCACTCTTCCTTCCACGCTTCCTTCCCCCCCAGCTGAGGCTTCTGACGCCCAACCTGGGCCTTCCAGGCAGCAACATGTGGAGGAGCCCAGCTTGAGCCAGGTATTGCATTCTTCTAAATATTGCTGGTTGTCCAATCAATGATGTTAAATAGATGTTAGTTAGGATTACTAATTTATGATTGTGATTGATGATTCAAAAACTAAAACCATGTCCCTTGTTCATACACAGGGAAGTCTCAGCCAGGAGGTGTCCAGGCCAAGCAGGCTGCCTGATATCCAGGTCCCTCCCCTACACCTTCAAAGACAAAGTGGCAGGAAGAGGTGTAACCTGGAGGAGGCTGCCATAGGCCTCTTTTGGAAGGCTACTAAGGCCCTCAGAACACCCCACAGTGTGGAGGAGGACTTTGCTAGCATAACTGCATGCAAAATGATGCAGATGGAGGAGGGCCAACGACTCCTGTGTGAGTTCTTAATTTTGGAAGCTCTAAATAAGGGGTTGAGAGGCCAACTCACATGTGCAACCCACATTTGTCACCACACCCATAGTCCTCCTCCTCCTCCTCCAGGTCCTACTCCTCCTCCAGGTCCTACTCCTCCTCCTGCCACATCTCCAAAACCAGAGCCACATCCGAGAAGGAAGCGTGGAAGGAAGACCAGAGAGTGATGACCCTGGGTTCAGTCTGGTCTGGCAAAATATGCAGCCTCTTGTAGAACCACATCCTGGGGACATACATGTCATCTGCTGCTTTCCGGATCTCTGGGACTTCTGGACCAGACTGCACTCCCTTACATATGGACTCATCAGGCCACCAATTTTGCTGTCAAATAATTGATGTGTGCCCTGGGGATCCAAGGCTTCGCCAATTTCTGCTGTTTCTCCAGCGTTGCCTCCCTCTTTGTTTGGTTCTGGGCCCTTAATAAAGGAATTTTTGTTTCAATTATAATGTGTGTTTTCCTTCAAAAAGGACAGTTTGTTTGTGAGGATTCAGGTACATTTCAAAAATACAATGTGAAATTAAGAAGAGACACCAACACCAAGCAACCTCCTTGAGATTAAATAATACAAGATAATAATGGTGTTGTGGTAACTTGACACACAAAACACACACAAAAATATTCTGGATATTAACTACCGTATTTATCGGCGTATAACACGCACTTTTTTCCCCTTAAAATCAGGGGAAAATCGCGGGTACGTGTTATACGCCGATCCCCTGCGATCCCCCACTGACAGATCTAAAAAATCGCTGACCGCGATTTGAAAATGACGCCGCCGGCGGCGAAATACACAGAGCCGGTCCTCGGCTCTTCTCGGCCACTTTCGGCTTCACTCTATGCCGCCCGAACCTAGCCGAGTGTACTCGGCTAGGTTCGGATAGCTGCGCTCACAGTCACGCCCATCCCGGGCGGGACTACGAGTGGAGCCGAACGTGAACGAGAGCCGCCGAGAAGAGCCGAGGACCGGCTCTGTGTATTTCGGCGCCGCCATTTTCAAATCGCGGTCGGCGATTTTGAAGCCCAGGATGGCAGGGGATCACTGGGGAAGGCTGCACTGGGGAAGGCTGCACTGGGGAAGGCTGCACTAACAAGGCTGCACTGGGGCAAGGCTGCACTGGGGAGGGCTGCACTGACAATGCTGCACTGGGGAAGGCTGCACTGGGGAAGGCTGCACTGACAATGCTGCACTGGGGAAGGCTGCACTGGGCAAGGCTGCACTGGGCAAGGCTGCACTGACAAGGCTGCACTGACAATGCTGCACTGGGGAAGGCTGCACTGGGGAAGGCTGCACTGGGGAAGGCTGCACTGGGGAAGGCTGCACTGACAAGGCTGCACTGACAAGGCTGCACTGACATGGCTGCACTGACATGGCTGCACTGAGAAGGCTGCACTGAGAAGGCTGCAATGATGGGCATTTAAATGTAAGTTTTTTTCCCTTCAACTTCCCTCCTAAAAGTTTTTTTTCCTTAAAAATCCCTCCTAAATTGGGGTGCGTGTTATACGCCGGTGCGTGTTATACGCCGATAAATACGGTAACTAAAAAAAAAAAAATAACAACAAGATCAGCCTTGAAAAAAAAAAAAACACAAAAAAAATGATATAGATTTTTGGTCAGATGTGACAAATCATAATATATTGAGGGAATCACGATAAATAAGAAAGAAAGAAGTTTGTGAGAAGTCTGTGTAAATATCAGCAGCAAAACTACTTTGTTCTTACTGCATTATAAAGAAGAAGAGAGTGCGCTGTGTTAAACAATTTGAAACACTGCAGCCTGACGAAAGTTCTCTATCCATTCCGAACGCTAATTTTACCAGACCGAGCTGTTCCGTCTCAGAATTTCTTCTGAGCATGCGTGGCACTTTGTGCGTCGGAATTGTCCACACACGGTCGGAATTGACGCGATCGGATTTTGTTGTCAGAAAATTTTATAGCCTGCTCTCAAACTTTGTATGTCGGAAAATCCGATGGAAAAAGTCCGATGGAGCCCACACACGGTCGGAATTTACGATAACGCGCTCTGATCGCACATTTTCCATAGGACAATCCGACCGTGTGTACGGGGCATTAGAGTACTGATATTACTTTTGGTTATTTCTAGATCCTCCTTGAGAGATATGTTTTGCAACAATAACTGTCAGCCAATTGTAATTGTTAGCCAACCAGCAAGCCGCAAAAAATTAGTGCAGTCTTACCCTCAAGTTTGCTGTATTTTTTCTCTGTAACTTTAACATTTACATACTCTTGTGCCTGGTGCCATGGGCTTTTAGATTCCTCCATTGCTCTTATTATTTCAGAGCTATTTTTTAACTTTAGCAATCCTGGCCATCAATTTCTCCATGATGTACAAGTTCAGTGACAATACAACAATACACTACAGAACAGACTTCTGACACAGTAGTATACCACTTAGACTATGCACAAGAGTGGAGACAAAAACATTAAAATAACACTAGTATCTTCAGAGAATAGAGTCTACACCCAAGAAACAATAGAGGAGACGTGCTGAACAATAGTGCTGAGATCAGCACACAAGGAACAATATGGTAACCCTCTAGGTAGACAATAGAAAGGTAAACAGAGCTGTGTTTAGATCCATAACTGTTACGCCCAATACTATCTACCACAAACTCAGCTTATCAAATTATTGGTAGGGTTTATCCTTAAAAAATTTCAAGGTATAATACAGTATGTTAAATGCACCTTTTTTTACACTCTATAATTGCTATCAGATATTAGATTCAGTAACCACAGTTTGGTACTTTAACTGACAACAATGAGAATATTACTGCTTGAAAATTCCCACAGCAAAAAAATGTAAAAATAAAACCTGCCAAAAAAAAAAAAACAACAATTAAAACAAACCACTCTCTTGTAGCTCAGTTTCAATGTCCTACACAAATACAAATGCCTTCAGTGGACACAAAATCTAACTAAAAACCAAAAACCTGTTGAACCTTTTTCAACAGACCACCAAAGAACAGACTCTTTCAGTCTTTCTAATAAAACATATATGTACTCCCCATAAAGCAAACTCACACAATGAGTACAGAGAAACCATGCTTGGTAAGTAAGGATGAGCAGAACACCTCCCGTTTAAGTTAGCACCAGAACATCCGAACAAGCAAAAAATTCGGACAAACAAACGAACATGAAAAATCAAAAGTGATCATTTTAATCACTTCCCGACTGGCGCACGCCGATGTACGTCGGCAGAATGGCACGGCTGGGCAAATGTACATGCCTGTAAGTCCCAATTGAATTGCCGGCCGTGCCATTGCGCGCACGCTCAGTGAGTCGGGTCGCGGGTCCCGCGGACTCGATCGCTGCCGGGATAAACGCGATCACCTTATGGAGAGGACAAACGGGGAGATGCTGATGTAAACACGCATCTCCCTGTTCTGCCTAGTGACATGCTCACTGATCTCTGCTCCCTGTCATCGGGAGCAGAGATCAGTGACGTGTCACAGCTAGCCCATCCCCCTACAGATAGAAAACACTCCCTAGTACTGACTTAACCCCTCCCCGCCCCTAGTGGTTAACCCCTTCACTGCCAGTGTCATTTACACAGGAATTAGTGCATTGTTATAGCACTGATTGCTGTATAAATGACAATGGTCCCAAAAACGTGTCAAAAATGTCCGATGTGTCTGCCATAATGTTGCAGTCACAATAAAAATTGCTAATAGCAGCCATTACTAGTAAAAAAAAAAATTATTAATAAAAATGCCATAAAACTATCCCCTATTTTGTAAACGCTATACATTTTGCGCAAACCAATCAATAATCGCTTATTGCGATTTTTTTTACCAAAAATATGTAGAAGAATACGTTTCGGCCTAAACTGAGAAAAAAAAATTTTTTAAATTATTTTTTGGGGATATTTATTATAGCAAAAAGTAAAAAATAATGCGTTTTTTTCAAAATTGTCGCTATTTTTTTGTTTATAGCGCAAAAAATAAAAACCGCAGAGGTGATCAAATACCACCAAAAGAAAACTCTATTTGTGGGAAAAAAAAATAACTTTTTGTTTGGGAGCCACGTCGCACAACCGTGCAATTGTCAGTTAAAGCGTCGCAGTGCCAAATCGCAAAAAGTGCTCTGGTCAGGAAGGGGGTAAATTCTTCCGGGGCTGAAGCGGTTAAAGGCTTATATGTAAGTTATTGTCATAAAAAATGTTTGGGGACCTGGGTCCTGCCCCAGGGGATATGTGTCAATGCAAAAAAAGTTTTAAAAACGGCCATTTTTTCAGGAGCAGTGATTTTAATAATGCTTAAAGTGAAACAATAAAAATAAAATATTCCTTTAAATATCGTGCCTGGGGGGGTGTCTATAACATGCCTATAAAAGTGGCACATTTTTCCCGTGTTTAGAACAGTACCACAGCAAAATAACATTTCTAAAGGAAAAAAGTCATTTAAAACTGTTTGCGGCTGTAATGAATTGTCAGGTCTCAGCAATATAGATAAAACTCATGGAAAAAAATGGCATGGATTCCCCCCAGTCCATTACCAGGCCCTTTGGGTATGGTATGAAAAACTTAAAAAAAATTTGCGTGGGGATCCTCCCAAAATCCATACCAGGCCCTTAAGGTCTGGTATGGAAATGAAGGGAAACCCTGCGCCAAAATTAAAAGAAAATGGCATAGGGCCCCCCAAAATCTATACCAGACCTGATTTTAAGGGGAACCCTGCGCCAATTATTTTTTAAAAAAATCCAAGCATGCAACCTGGCAGGCCGCAGGAAAAGAGAGGGGGATGAGAGAGTGCCCCCCTCCTGAACCGTACCAGGCCTCATGCCCTCAACACGTGGAGGGCGCTTTGGAGTAGACCCCAAAGCACCTTGTCCCCATATTGATAGGGTCGAGGGCCTCATCTTCACAACCCTTGCCCGGTGGTTTTGGGGGTATGCGGGCGGGGGGCTTATCGGAATCTGGAAGCCCCCTTTAACAAGGTGACCCCCAGATCCCGGCCCCCCTATGTTAATTGGTAAGGGGTACATTGTACCACTACCATTTCACAAAAGAAAGTGTCAAAAATATTAAAAAAAACAGGCGACACAAGTCCTTTATTAAAAGATAGAAAAAGTAAAATGTCCCGCGATGTCCAGTCATCTTCTATCACGCCGCCGACGAGCCGCAAAAGAGAAAAAAAATGCAACAGCTCTGCCTCCATGGGAGGCTCCCGCCGAGTGACGCTTCTTCCTGGTAACAGCTCTTATATAGCTGAGGGAGGGGACACCCAGTGATATAAATGGGTGACCCCGCCCCCTCTGACGCCTCCGCCCCCTTTGATGCCTGGGGGGCTACTCCAAAGCACCCTCCCCATGTTGAGGGCATGTGGCCTGGTACGGTTGAGGAGGGGGCGCTATCTCGTCCCCCCCTCTTCTCCTGCGGCCTGCCAGGTTGTGTGCTTGGTTAAGGGTCTGGTATGGATTTTGGGGGGACCCCTAAGGCATTTTTTTCAAATTTGGTGCAGGGTTCCCCTTAATTTACATACCAGACCTGAAGGGACTGGTATGGATTTTGGGGGAACCCCACGCAATTTCATTTTAATTTTTGGTTCGGGGTTCCCCTTAATATTCATACCAGACCCAAAGGGCCTGGTAATGGACTTGGGGGGGCCCATGCTATTTTTTTCAATGAATTTTATCTATGTTGCCAAAACCCGACAGTTCATTACAGCCGTGATCAGTTTTAAATGACTTTTTTCCTTTCGAAATTTCTGTGGTATTGTTCTAAACACGGGAAAACTGTGCCACTTTACAGGCATACTATAGACACCCCCCAGGCACGATATTTAAAGGAATATTTAATTTTTATTGTTTCACTATAAGCATTATTAAAATCACTGCTGCCTGAAAAAATGGCTGTTTTTTAAAACTTTTTTTTGTATTGATACATGTCCCCTAGGGCAAGACCCAATAACTTGCATATAAGCCTTTAAAATGAGCACTTTTGATTTTTCATATTAGTGTCTTATAGACTTTAACAGTGTTCCGCGGCTTTCGAATTTGCCACGAACACCGCATATTGTTCGGTGTTCACCCGAACGTCCGATCAACCAAAGTTCGGCCCGAACTTATGCTTAACTTTGTAAGTAGATTACATTTTCAGGGAAATTAAGTATACATGACGGACTGGCCACGGCCCCTCATTGCATATTCAAATACGGGATCCTTTGAAGTGAGTATGTGTAGAACAATGAGGTTTGAGTCCCATTGTTTGTTTTCACAAGCTTAGGCACCGAATTGTCTGTCTAACAGACACTTCTGTAAAGCTATGTTAGACGCGCTCCATAGATACAAGTTAAATGAAATATATTCATAATTGCAATATTTTACAGCTAATAATGGAGATTTCACATAAACTCATAAGGCAACACATGTCAATTAGGACACAGTGGCTGCACAGACATAGCCACTGCTCTTGATTTTACATCTGTCTGAATTCAGGACTGTGCACCAGCACCCACATGGATGTCAGATTTGAAGCAGCAAATGTATCCGTGCAGCCATTGTATCCTAATTGGCATGAATGGGACTGCCTACACAGGGATGTATGGAACACCTGTGCATCCCCATGCATGTAAATGTGGTCACTACATGGGTACACACTTTATGTGAACAAGGCCTAAAAATTATATTACTGTATGTTTAGTGAAAACAGTGATTTGATAAACATTTTTGCAACTATTGAGGGGCTTAAAAAAATTACTTTTTGAGGGGCTTGTTGATCTGTCCCACAGTACAATCCCCCTAGGTCAGACTGACCTAGGGGGATTTTACTGGGGTAAAGACTCACAAGGGGGAGGGGGGATTATACTGGAGGACAGGTTATTATTATTATTAATATACAGGATTTATATAGTGCCAACAGTTTGCTCAGAGCTTTACAACATGAGGGTAGACAGTACAGTTACAATACAATTCAATACAGAAGGAATCAGAGGGCACTGCTCATTAGAGCTTACAATCTAGAGGGGGGGGGCAACTGAAACAAAAGGTAATAAAATAAATGTTGGGGATGAGCTGATGGAGAAAATAAAAATGCAGTTGTTAGGTGTGGGTAGGATAAGCTTTTCTGAAGAGGAGGGTTTTCAGGGATCGACTAAAAGCTAATAGAGTAGGAGATAATCGGACAGATTGGGGTAACAAGTTCCATAGGATTGGAGAGGCTCTGCAAAAGTGCTGGAGGCGAGCATGGGAGGAGGTGACAAGGGAGCTAGAGAGATTAGGTTGGTATTTTGCGACTAGGCTAGTGATGTAGGTGGGGACTAAGTTACATAGTTACATAGGTACATAGTAGGTGAGGTTGAAAAAAGACACAAGTCCATCAAGTCCAACCTATGTGTGTGATTATGTGTCAGTATTTCATTACATATCCCTGTATGTTGCAGTCATTCAGGAGATTATAGTTTCTTGAAGCTATCAATGCTCCCCGCTGAAACCACCGCCTGTGGAAGGGAATTCCACATCCTTGCCGCTCTTACAGTAAAGAACCCTCTACGTAGTTTAAGGTTAAACCTCATTTCTTCTAATTGTCATGAGTGGCCACGAGTCTTATTAAACTCTCTTCTGCGAAAAAGTTTTATCCCTATTGTGGGGTCACCAGTACAGTATTTGTAAATTGAAATCATATCCCCTCTCAAGCGTCTCTTCTCCAGAGAGAATAAGTTCAGTGCTCGCAACCTTTCCTCATAACTAAGATCCTCCAGACCCTTTATTAGCTTTGTTGCCCTTCTTTGTACTCGCTCCATTACCAGTACATCCCTCCTGAGGACTGGTGCCCAGAACTGGACAGCATACTCCAGGTGCGGCCGGACCAGAGTCTTGTAGAGCGGGAGAATTATTGTTTTATCTCTGGAGTTGATCCCCCTTTTAATGCAGGCCAGTATTCTGTTTGCTTTATTAGCAGCAGCTTGGCATTGCATTCCATTGCTGAGCCTATCATCTACTAGGACCCCCAGGTCCTTTTCCATCCTAGATTCCCCCAGAGGTTCTCCCCCCAGTGTATAGATTGCATTCATATTTTTGCCACCCAAATGCATTATTTTACATTTTTCTACATTGAACCTCATTTGCCATGTAGTCGCCCACTCCATTAATTTATTCAGGTCTTTTTGCAGGATTTCCACATCCTGCGGAGAAGTTATTGCCCTGCTTAGCTTAGTATCGTCTGCAAATACAGGGATTGAACTGTTTATCCCATCCTCCAGGTCGTTTATGAACAAATTAAATAGGATTGGTCCCAGCACAGAACCCTGGGGAACCCCACTACCCACCCCTGACCATTCTGAGTACTCCCCATTTATCACCACCCTCTGAACACGCCCTTGTAGCCAGTTTTCAATCCATGTACTCACCCTATGGTCCATGCCAACGGACCTTATTTTGTACATTAAACATTTATGGGGAACTGTGTCAAATGCTTTTGCAAAATCCAGATACACCACGTCTACGGGCCTTCCTTTATCTAGATGGCAACTCACCTCCTCATAGAAGGTTAATAGATTGGTTTAGCAAGAACGATTCTTCATGAATCCATGCTGATTACTGCTAATGATATCATTCTTATTACTAAAATCTTGTATATAGTCCCTTATCATCCCCTCCAAGAGTTTACATACTATTGATGTTAGGCTAACTGGTCTGTAATTCCCAGGGATGTTTTTTGGGCCCTTTTTAAATATTGGTGCTACATTGGCTTTTCTCCAATCAGCTGGTACCATTCCAGTCAATAGACTGTCTGTAAAAATTAGGAACAACGGTCTGGCAATCACTTGACTGAGTTCCCTAAGTACCCTCGGATGCAAGCCATCTGGTCCCGGTGATTTATTAATGTTAAGTTTTTCAAGTCTAATTTTAATTCCCTCCTCTGTTAACCATGTAGGTGCTTCCTGTGTTGTGTCATGAGGATAAACACTGCAGTTTTGGTTACTGAAGCCCCCCGATTCACTCATGAATACTGAGGAGAAGAATAAATTCAATACCTTTGCCATCTCCCCATCCTTTGTAACCAGATGTCCTTCCTCATTCTTTATGGGGCCAATATGGTCTGTCCTCCCTTTTTTACTGTTCACATACTTAAAGAATTTCTTGGGATTTTTTTTGCTCTCCTCCGCTATGTGTCTTTCATGTTCTATCTTAGCCATCCTAATTGCACCCTTACATTTCTTATTGCATTCTTTATAAAGTCTGAATGCTGAGGATGATCCCTCAACCTTGTATTTTTTGAAGGCCTTCTCCTTTGCTTTTATATGCATTTTTACATTGGAGTTAAGCCATCCAGGATTTTTGTTCGCTCTTTTAAATTTATTACCCAATGGGATACATTGGCTAATGCCCTTATTTAATATGCTCTTAAAGCAAACCCATCTCTCCTCCGTATTCTTTGTTCCTAATATTTTATCCCAATTTATGCCTTTTAGCAAGGTTTGTAGTTTAGGGAAGTTGGCTCTTTTGAAATTCAGTGTCTTTGTGTTCCCTTCATGTTTCCTATTTGTGTGATTTATACTGAAACTAATTGACCTGTGATCGCTGTTACCTAAATTGCCCCGTATTTCCACATCTGTGATCAGGTCTGTATTGTTGGTAATCAGTAGATCCAGTAATATTTTATTTCTAGTTGGTGCGTCTACCATCTGACCCATAAAATTGTCCTGCAAGACATTAAGGAACTGGCGAGCCTTAAATAAATGCGCGGTTCCCTCCGCCCAGTCTATGTCTGGATAATTAAAATCCCCCATTATGATAACACTTCCCATCCTTGCTGCTAATCCAATTTGTGATAGGAGATCCGTCTCCACTTCCTCCCTCAGGTTAGGGGGCCTATAGCATACTCCCAGTATTATTTTCCCCTTAGCTTCATCCCTTTGGAGCTCTACCCATAAGGATTCCACCTCCTCACTAGCTCCCTCAGTGATGTCATCTCTCACATTCACTTGTACATTATTCTTGATATATAGGCATACCCCTCCCCCTTTTTTACCCTCTCTATCCTTGCGGTATAGGGTATACCCTTGAATGTTTGCCAGCCAATCATGAGAGCTGTTGAACCAGGTCTCTGAAATTCCCACAAAATCCAAATCCTCCTTGTACAACAGTATCTCTAGTTCACCCATCTTGTCCGCCATGCTCCTGGCATTGGTGAACATGCCACATAGTTTAGACCGGTCGCATATTGTCCTCGTATTGGGTGTTTCAAGATTGCAACTAGGACTTGCTACTATACTCACCTTGTGTTTTTGTGCTTTGGTTAACCTATCACTAATGCCCCCAATACTACCCTCTGGAATATCTTCCGCGCTGGCTATCACTGTCTCTGGACCCTCCCCCCCATCGCCTAGTTTAAAAACCCCTCTAACTTTTTGGCCATCTTCATTCCCAGCAGATCTGCACCCTCCTCATTTAGGTGCAGTCCGTCCCTTCTATAGAACCGGTTACCGACTGAGAAGTCGGCCCAGTCCTCCAGGAACCCAAACCCCTCCTTACTACACCAGCTCTTCAGCCACTTGTTTACTTCCCTAATCTCCCTCTGCCTTTCTGGTGTGGCTCGATGTACCAGTAGTATTCCTGAGAACACTACCTTGGAGGTCCTTTTCCTCCAGCACCTAAGTCCCTAAAATCATTCTTTAGGACACTCCATCTGCCTCTGACTTTGTCATTGGTGCCAACGTGCACCATGACAGCCAGGTCTTCCCCAGCCCCTCCCAGTAATCTGTCCACAAGATCCGTGATGTGCCGAACCCGAGCGCCCGGTAGACAACATACTGTTCGGCGCTTCAGGTCTTGGTTACAGATTGCCCTCTCTGTCCTTCTAAGAATTGAGTCCCCTACCACCAGAATCTGTCTTTCCTTTCCCTTTGCTGCCCCCCACTCTCACTGGAGGAGTTCTTTCCCTGGCAGCTAGGAGAGTCCCTCATCTCCAGCAGTGCTGGTCCCTGACTGGTTTCACCAATGTCACTCAATGGAGCGTACTTATTGGGATGCTCCAGTCCTGGATCGGCCTCTCTGGCACTTCCCCCTCTACCACTCCTGACTGTCACCCATCTACTCTTTGCTAGTGCCTGCACCTCTTTGTCTCCACCCGCCTCTGTGCTGGCCCCTGCCGGCACCTGCTGTGTACGTTCCTGGCTCACCTTTAGTATGGAGGGACTTCTCAGTGCTGACAGTTGCTTCCCCAGATTCAGAACCTGGGCTTCCAGGGAAACAATGTGCTTACATTTTGCACAGCAGTATTCGCCCTCGATCGGATGATCAAGGAACGCATACATGCGGCAAGATGTACAAAGAGTCACCTCTCCACATCCGCCGGGCATCGTACCTATTTGGGGATTTTACCCTGTCCAAATTACCTAACAGCTAGCTTCCTGGCACTAATACTCAAGACAATACACAGGTACACAACAAGACAATACACAGGTACTCACAGACCTACGTGCAATCGCAGAACAGTCGCAGACCTACGTGCACTCGCAATACTCAAGTACTAACGATCCACACACACTACTCAGACAACACTCAGATACTCACACTACACAGGTACTATGACCCCTGTTATAACCTCCTGTTTTAAACTCTGGTTTTTAACTCCCACTTATACCAGCTCCACTTACACCGAGTTCCACAGCTTCAGACTGAGTCCTACACCCAGTTAAATAGGCACCTGAGAGCAATTAACCACCCCCCTTAATTGATAGACTGATGGAACCAGAGAAAAAAAAAAAAGCTATTTAAAAAGTGACAGCAAAAGGCAAATGAAAAAACTAAAAGGAAAAGCCCCAAAAATGCAACCCAGCAAACAAACAGCAAACAGGAAACAAACAGCAAACAAACAGTAAGACTTGTACACTCTAACTCTGGTTTTTAACTCCCACTTATACCAGCTCCACTTACACCGAGTTCCACAGCCTCAGACTGAGCACGCTCAGACTGAGTCCTACACCCAGTTAAATAGGCACCTGTGAGCAATTAACCACCCCCCTTAATTGATAGACTGATGGAACCAGAGAAAAAAAAAAAAAGCTATAAGTTGTGGATGGCTTTGAAAGTAGTTGTTGCTATTTTGAATTTAATTTGTTGGGTGAGCGGATGCCAGTGGAGGGATTAACAGAGAGGAGTAGCAGACACAGAGCGATTGGTAAGGTCGATGAGTTTGGCAGTAGCATTCATGATGGATTGAAGGGGGGTAGACTATGTAGAGGTATGCCAATGAGAAGGGAGTTGCAGTAGTCAAGGCGAGAGATGATCAGGTAGTGAATTAAGGGATGGGCTTATAATTGTGCCATCGATTTTTACAGAGAGATCAGGAGAAGGGGCACGTGGGGGGGGGTTATAAGTTCGGTTTTGGATAGATTGAGTTTGAGGAATATGTGAGGAGATGGAGGGAGTGAGCTGAGGGATAGAGAGATAGATTTGGGTGTCGTCAGAGTAGAGATGGTATTGGAAGCCATGGGAGGCTATCGGCTGACCCAGGGAGGAGGTGTAGATTGAAAATAGGAGAGGTCCAGGAACAGTACCTTGGGGGACCCCAACAGAGAAAGGAAGAGGAGACGAGGAAGTAGAACTGTAAGTAATGCTAAAGGTGCAGTTGGATAAGTAGGAAGAGAACCAGCAAAGAGTACAGTCACGGAGACCAAAGGAGTAAAGTTTTTTAAGGGGAAGGGGTGGTCAACCATATCAAAGGCAGCAGAAAGGTCCAGGAGTAGGAGTACAGAGTAGTGTCCATTGGTTTTGGCCATTAGTAGATTGTTTGTTAGTTTTAGGAGAGTATTTTCTGTGGAGTGTTGAGGACGAAATCCAGACTGGAGGGGATCAAGAAGGATGTTCTCAGCAAGGTGGTCACTCAGTCAGTTGTAGACCAGACGTTCAAGAAGCTTGGATAAAAAGGGGAGCAAGGAGATGGGGCATAGGTTGTTAAGATTGGATGGGTTCAGTAAGGGCTTTTAAAGTATGGGGCTGACTAGTGCATGTTTTAGAGAGTTGGGGAAAATGCCAGAAGAGAGGGAGAGATTGAAGATGTGGGTTAGAGAGTGTAAAATAGAGCCAGAGGGTGAACGTAGCATTTACGAGGGAACAGGATGCAGAGGGCAGGTGGTTAACTGGACATTAGTAAGTAGTTTAGCAATCTCGTCTATAGTGGTGGGGTTGAAAGAGGGAAGTAATGATTGTACCTATGGGCATCAAGTGGAAAGCGTGGTGAACAGAAGAACAGCTGAACAGCAGAGATCTCCTTGCGAATTGTAACAATCTTCTGTTTGAAGTGATTGGCGATCTCCTGGGCAGTGAGTGAGTTAGTGGGTGGAGGCAGTGGAGGATGAAGTAGAGAGTTGAAGATAGAGAAGAGTCGACGTGAACCGAATCATAAGTTGTTAATTTAATTTTAATGATATTCTTTAATGTAGGCACAAAGTGGTAGCTCTCTTTTCAGTGTACACAAAATCATCACTCAATAGAAGAGTTTTATTTTTTAAAATAAGATTGTGCAGAGGTGTACATGTCTGTTAGACTTACTTGTGGAACAGCAATCTAAGCCTATTTTATGGGTACAAGAAGTCTTTTGTTTTATTTAACCACGCGCCTTAAGATCTTCCCACCATTAACACAGTTTGGTCACACCCATTGTTTGCTGCGGTGCACTATACACACCACCTTACTCTTCAGCTTAGTGTGCCCAAATGTCCTCCTGGTCTTAGCAACACCCTTGATACAATGAAAACCATACCCACTCTTCACTGTGGCGCAAGAACAAGTTGTTTGCATAGTGCGGTACAATAATGAATGCATGCAGGCAATAATAAAGCATTGTGGCGGTTCCTCGCAAGTTTGGGGCTGCAATTCTGCAAATGGAGTTGGAGATTTTGGTCAGGATCGATGATGTCCTCAATGCTGAGAAATACAAGCAGATACTTATCCATCATGCCATACCATCAGGGAGGTTTGTGATTGGCTCCAAATGTATTCTGCAGCAGGACAACAACCCCAAACATACAGCTAATGTCATTAGGAACTATCTTCAGTGTACAGAAGAACAAGGACTCCTGGAAGGGATAGTTTGGCCCCCACAAAGCACTGATCTCAACATCATCGAGTCTGTCTGGGATAACAAAGAGACAGAAGGATTTGAAGCAGTCTACATCCCAAGAAGATCTGTGGTCAGTTCTCCAAGATGTTTGGAACAACCTACCTGCCGAGTCCCATCAAAAACTGCAAGTCTACCTAGAAGAATTGATGCGGTTTTGAAGGCAAAGGGTGGTCACACCAAATTGATTTGATTTCTCTTCGGTTCATTTACTTTCCATTTCGTTAATTGATTAAAAAAAAAGACTATTAAGACTTCTATTTCTGAAAGCATTCATAATTTACAGCATTTTTTCACACCTGCCTAAAAGTTTTGCACAGTAATGTCAATTGTAAGGAAACTGTATGCAGCACAAATGTTGAAGCATTGATTTGTAAATGGGCTTTAATATCAGTGCTCTCTAGCAGTCTTATGTAACATGTCTCTAGTCTATGACTGCCTCCTGCTCCCAATCTCCAACAACTTCTTAAGCATGCTTTTAGTCTATACCCATCTTTTGTACCATGTTTGCAGTCTTTGACCATCTCTTGTACCATGTCTGTAATCTCTGACAATCTCTCGCAATAGTCATTGACCATCTTCTGTTGCATGTCTACAGTCTCTCAGCTTTCTGTAGCAATAATATTACGGTACTTGCAGACATCTGCAACATCAAGAACTCAGGTGAAGAACAGTGATCACTTAGACTCCATAGTTTAGGTAAGCTTATGTCACCTGCTAGGGTCGCCATAACAATGACATTGACTGAATATTATGTGCAGCCCTTTGGTAGATCAAGGACCACACTTGAGGCCCCTTATACCAAGAAAGTTTTCTGTAGCATTACTATTACAGTATTTGCAGAATTCTTGTGTCACCTGCCAGGGGGACACCATACCAATGGCTTTGACTGAATATTATGTGCAGCCCTTTAGTAGAGTCAAGGACCTCATCTGAGGGCCCCTATATCAAGAATCTTCTACTAGAAGCTCTCTCTCTCTCTGTCCCTACTCCCCCTCCCCTCTCAAGGTTTTACTTTTGCAATTGTTCTATTCGCTAGCTTTTAATAATATATTTCTATCTGTTAGCTTTTAATAACATATTTCTATTTGTTAATAACATCTCACACCACCCCTTTCTTATCTATGTATAAAATAACATGTAATAATAAATTTTGACACTGAACAGACATTTTAAACACAGTCATTGCGTCCTGTGAATCTGTTCCTGCAGTATTAACTTTTGTTTTAGAGTCCCATTCAGAAATAATTCCATAACAGTTTGGCGAGCCAGCCAGGAATATGGCAGAGTCTCCAGAAGGATGCACGCTTTGATTGGGATCATCGGGAACGCAGACCTCTAAATGCCGGCTAGGTAAGCTGTCCTTAAGCTTGCTATATTTCTGCCTTTCCTATGTATCCTATCTGTCGGTTCGGAAACCAGACCACTCTCGGACCTTTCTGGTTGTGTATCGTGTGTGTGTGTGTGAATGGATAGGGAGAATCCTATGCAGTTCCCTGCATTGACTCCTTGTGGGCGACCTGGGTCAGAGGCGCATGGTAGGGTCAAATAAAACTTACAGAGAAGAGAAGAGACAAGGAGGGTCTCTTAATGAGTGTTTTGTCTATTGTCATAAACCCCTTCTATCCATGTAGATAAGTGGAGAATATTCTTGTAAATCTGCAGATTTGCTGTACTCTTTGTTTTAGAGGCAAGAGGGTATAGGCACAAGTAGAGAAGACTGGCCAGTCATTATAGGCATTAAATTAATTAAGGGAATGAAGGGTGAGAGGCCTTCAGAAAATTCCCAGCGCAAGATGAAGGCTAGAGAATATATGAACCGAAGGTATGGTTCCGCCTATACTGAGCCCCTACTGTGCAGTGAAGGAACGTGGAGAATAGCTTGCACATGGGAGACAGAAGCTAAAGTAGCAAATCAAACTGGCTTGACGGAGATGTTTAATAAAAGTACTGCCCAAATTTACTACGTTTGGCCAGAAGACTCTGTAGAAGAGGACCCCCCACCTTATGTGGCTGCCAGTTTGGCTTTAAGGGGTTCACGCACAAAAGCACAAGAATTAGATTACATGGAACACACAAAAGATGATCTGGGCAATATAGTAGAGAGCAGAGGTTTAACAACCCCATATCAACCTACAAAGAGGGATTTGGCTTGTATCCTAGAAACAGATGATTGGCATAAATCAACAGGCACATATGCAAAACTAGATCTCGCTGAGCTTAAGGCTTTGGCCAGAGAAAGAGAGATAGAGTCTGAACTTCCGGAGCAAAACCATAATTTTCAAATTGTAGCAGCAAGATGAAGAGAGAAGGAAGGGAGACACCACCCCTTCTGCCCCTGGCACAGAACAATCTGTTGCAGTTTATCCTGTCAGAACCCAATTAGTGTTTGAAGGTAATGCTGTTGACAGAAAGTCTCAAATTAAATGGCATGTACCTTTTAGTCCCCAAAAAATGAGAGCCATATTAGAGGGATTGGGAGATCCTAGAAAGAATCCAACTGGGTTTGCAAACAAACTTAGTGCTGCACAGGAAGCATATGAGGCTTCTGCTACTGACATTCATCAGTTTCTTATTAAAGCAGTGGGACGCAACATGTCTGGCTATATACCTAAAGAATGTGGTGTAGACTAGGGATGAGCTTCGAGTTCAAGTCGAACTCATGTTCGACTCGAACATCGGCTGTTCGCCAGTTCGCCGAACAGCGAACAATTTGGGGTGTTCGCAGCAAATTTGAAAGCCGCAGAACATCCTTTAAAAGTCTATGGGAGAAATCAAAAGTGCTAATTTTAAAGGCTTATATGCATGGTATTGTCATAAAAAGTGTTTGGGGACCTGGGTCCTGCCCCAGGGGACATTGATCAATGCAAAAAAAGTTTTAAAAACGGCCGTTTTTTCGGGAGCAGTGATTTTAATAATGCTTAAAGTCAAACAATAAAAGTGTAATATTCCTTTAAATTTTGTACCTGGGGGGTGTCTATAGTATGCCTGTAAAAGGGCGCATGTTTCCCGTGTTTAGAACAGTCTGACAGCAAAATGACATTTCAAAGGAAAAAAAGTCATTTAAAACTATTCGCAGCTATTAATGAATTGCCGGTCCAACAATACACATAAAAGTTCATTGATAAAAACGGCATGGGAACCCCGAACCAAAATTTTTTTTAAAAAAATTACGTGGGTGGTCCCCCTAAATTCCATACCAGGTCCTTCAGGTCTGGTATGGATCTTAAGGGGAACCCCGCGCCAAATTTTTTTTTTAAATTGGCATGGGGTCCCCCTAAAAATCCTTACCAGACCCTTATCCGAGCACGCAACCTGGCAGGCCGCAGGAAAAGAGGGGGGGACGAGAGAGCGCCCCCCCTCCTGAACCGTACCAGGCCACATGCCCTCAACATTGGGAGGGTGCTTTGGGGTAGCCCCCCAAAACACCCTGTCCCCATGCTGATGAGGACAAGGGCCTCATCCCCACAACCCTGGCCAGTGGTTGTGGGGGTCTGCGAGCGGGGGCTTATTGGAATCTGGAAGCCCCCTTTAACAAGGGGACCCCCAGATCCCGGCCCTCCCCCCTGTGTGAAATGGTAAGGGAGTACAAGAGTACCCCTACCATTTCACAAAAAAACTGTCAAAAATGTTAAAAATGACAAGAGACCGTTTTTGACAATTCCTTTATTTAAATGCTTCTTCTATCCTCTATCTTCTTTCTTCTATCCTCTATCTTCTATCTTCTTTCTTCTATCCTCTATCTTCTATCTTCTTTCTTCTATCCTCTATCTTCTATTTTCTTTCTTCTATCCTCTATCTTCTATCTTCTTTCTTCTATCTTCTTTCTTCTATCCTCTATCTTCTATCTTCTTTCTTCTATCCTCTATCTTCTATCTTCTTTCTTCTATCTTCTTTCTTCTATCTTCTTTCTTCTATCTTCTTTCTTCTATCTTCTTTCTTCTATCTTCTTTCTTCTATCTTCTTTCCTCTATCCTCTATCCTCTATCCTCTATCCTCTATCCTCTATCCTCTATTCTCTATCCTCTATCTTCTATCCTCTATCTTCTATCTTCCTTCGGTTTCTTCCTCCATCTTCTTCTTCTTCTGGTTCTTCTGATTCTTCCTCCAGTGTTCTCGTAAAGCATCTCCTCCGCGGCGCCTTCTTCTCTTCATCTTCTTCTCCGGGCCACTCGGCATCCATGATGGCATGGAGGGAGGCTCCCGCTGTGTGATGCTTCTCCTCTCCTGACCCGGTGACCCCGCCCTCCGTTATTTAAGAACCGTCAGAAGAGGAGAAGTGACACACAGCGGGAGCCTCCCTCCATGCCATCGTGGATGCGGGGTGGCCCGGAGAAGAAGATGAGGAGAAGAAGATGCCGCGGAGGAGATGCCGGACGAGAACACCGGAGGAAGAACCAGAATAACCAGAAGATGGAGGAAGAAATCGAAGGAAGGTAGAAGATAGAAGAAAGAAGATAGAAGAAAGAAGAAGCATTTAAATAAAGGAATTGTCAAAAACTGTCTCTTGTCATTTTTAACATTTTTGACAGTTTTTTGTTAAATGGTAGGCGTACATTTGTACCCCCTTACCATATCACACAGGGGGGAGGGCTAGGATCTGGGGGTCCCCTTGTTAAAGGGGGCTTCCAGATTCTGATAAGCCCCCCACCCGCAGACCCCCACAACCACTGGGCAATGGTTGTGGGGATGAGGCCCTTGTCCCCTTCAACATGGGGACAAGGTGTTTTGGGGGGCTACCCCAAAGCACCCTCCCAATGTTGAGGGCATGTGGCCTGGTACAGTTCAGGAGGGGGGGGCGCTCTCTCGTCCCTCCCTCTTTTCCTGCAACCTGCCAGGTTGCGTGCTGGGATAAGGGTCTGGTATGGATTTTTGGGGGGACCCCACGCCAATTACTCCAAATATATGGACAAACCAGACATGCTGGATTTATGAATGCTAAGTAAGGGAAAGAGGAAGCAGCAGGGGCTTATTGGAGGTGGTTAGGCGATATGGCTGAGGAAGCAGGCCTTAAAATAGAGGAAGAGAAGGCGGGAGAAACTGCAAGTTCATCTACACAACTGGTGAAACAAAGGTTTCTTGATGGTTTAATACACCAGTTGAAAGAAAAGATGTTCACAGCAAGGCCTGAGGCAGGCAATATGTCTATTCAAGACCTCCTGCCTATCCTGTTACCCATAGAAAACAGGATTAACCAAAAAGACACCAAACCCAAAGTTATATACATGGGGAAGCAGAGAGGAAAAGGAAGAGGCAAAGGCAATTTCAGAGATCATGACAATCGGGGACAAGTTATATGTTCCAATTGTAATGGGGAAGGACACATAGCCAAATTCTGCCATCTTCCTGACCATAGACTGGAAAAGAGCTTAGAGGCACCTCATGCTGATCCCAGTTCTCTGCCAAAAGCAGTGGATCAAGCATAGGAAAATGGCATGCCAGTATCAATCATGTTAAATAGGGGAGACAAGAACTCCTCTATCCTAGAGGAGAAACAGAATTAACCTGTTTAATAGATATTGGTGTAAGCTGAAGCATTTTTAATATAGAGGACTTACCTCCACGATTATTATCTACAAATGTTATGAGTCCAAGCCACTTAAACTCAGGCTAGGACAGCAAACAGAAATTGTCACTAAAGTGTTAGTTTCAGACACAGTTCCTACCAATCTTCTGGGAGCTGACATTTTGAACCAAATATTAGCAAACATAGACTACTGACCACTTGGACTCCTGTAGGAGTGTAGTCTGTCAGGAGAAGTTTTAAATTCTGCCTGTGGAGTATTTTTAATCTAAGACTCCACTCCGTCATTTCCATCAGGATTGAAAGTGATTCCCGCTGATTTATGGGCCACCAGCAAATATGATGTAGGTCTGCTGGATTGCACACCAGTCATGATAAAAATTAAACCAGGAGCCCATCTCCCACAGATTAAACAGTACCCACTGAGTACCGTATTTATCGCCGTATAACACGCACTTTTTTCCCCTTAAAATCAGGGGAAAATCGCGGGTGCGTGTTATACGCCGATCCCCTGCGATCCTGACCTGTCAGAACTAAAAAATCGCTGACCGCGATTTGAAAATGGCGCCGCCGGCGCCGAAATACACAGTGCCAGTCCTCGGCTCTTCTCGGCGGCTTTCGGTTTCACTCGAGCGCTGCCCGAACCTAGCCGAGTATACTCGGCTAGTTTCAGATAGCTCCGCTCAGCGTCCGAGTGGAACCGAAAGTAAACGAGAGCCGCCGAGAAGAGCCGAGGACCGGCTCTGTGTATTTCGGCGCCGGCGGCGCCATTTTCAAATCGCGGTCGGCGATTTTGAAGCTCAGAGGCTTCAGCAAGACTGCACTGGGGCAAGGCTGGACTGGGGCAAGGCTGGACTGGACACTGGGGAAGGCTGCACTGACATGGCTGCACTGACATGGCTGCACTAGCAAGGCTGCACTGACATGACTGCACTGACATGGCTGCACTAGCAAGGCTGCACTGACATAGCTGCACTGACATGGCTGCACTAGCAAGGCTGCACTGACATGGCTGCACTGGCAAGGCTGCACTGACATGGCTGCACTGGCAAGGCTGCACTGACATGGCTGCACTGGGCAAGGCTGGACTGGGGCAAGGCTGCACTGAGAAGGCTGCAATGATGGGCATTTAAATGTAAGTTTTTTTTCCCTTCAACTTCCCTCCTAAAAGTTTTTTTTCCTTAAAATTCCCTCCTAAATTGAGGTGCGTGTTATACGCCGGTGTGTGTTATACGCCGATAAATACGGTATTTCTCAGACTGAGGGGATAAAGGATCAAATCACTCAACTGAAAGCAGCACGGGTTGTTGTACCAATTAAGCCCCAAGTCAATACACCCCTGTTCCCAATTGCAAAAAAGCCAGACAAGAAGGGTGGGCAGGTGACGTACCGCATGGTGCATGATTTCAGAGCCATACCCCGATCGTGCCCAACCCCCGCACTTTACTAAGTGGAATACCTGCCTCCAGCACCTGCTTTACAGTGATTGATCTTGCAAACGCTTTATTTTCGGTGCCCCTGCACCCAGATTGCTGGCACCTTTTTTCATTTACCCATGATGCCCAAAAATTAGCATGGACAAGATTGCCCCAAGGCTGTGTGAGAGGCCCCTCTGAATATAATACTGAGTTAAAGCAAGTATTGGACCAATGGTCCCCCTCACACCCAAATACAGTTTTGCTTCAGTACATAGACTATTTGCTTATACAAAGGACATTTGTAGCAGAGAAACAGTAAGCCTTCTCATGTTTCTCTATAACAGCAACAACAAAGTTAGCAAAGATAAGCTACAATACTGCCAAGAGAAAGTGATCTTCCTGGGTCACTGCATTTCACATGTAATCCGTCACCTAACCCCAGATCGAGTTAAAACTCTAAAATTTGAAAAGCCAAGAAATCTACGGCAACTACGTGCCTTCCTGGGGTTAGTGGGATATTGTAGGGACTGGATTCCAAATGCATCAGAATGTATGGCTCCTCTATATGAGGCTACCACTAGAAACCCTTTCAAACTCACATGGGACAATGAATTGCAGATGAAGGAGCTTATTAAAATTTTGTCTGAAGCTCCCTCCATTGGACTTACTGACTATACTAAGACTTTCTCATTGTTCTGTCATGAAGTCAATGGATTTGCTGCAGGCGTACTCACCCAGCTACATGGAGACAGAGGCCTGTGATGTATGTATCCGCCTCATTAGATCCTGTCAGCAAAGGCTCCCCCAGTTGTGTGCGAGCCATAGCAGCCTGCATTTTGCTGCTAGACAAAGTAACGGAGCTTGTACTAGATTCTGCTCTGATCCTGTATGTGCCACATACAGTACAGGAAATCATGAATCAAGTAAATACCAGACATGTGTCTGCCAGTAGATTTGACAAGTACCAGTCTGCTCTTTTTGCTCCATCAAATTTAACAATCAAACGATGTGTTACTTTACACCGGCTACTGTTCTTCCTATAATTGAAGAGGAAGATGCAACAAACGGTATTGATGTAGAACCTGAGAGTTTTTCTCATGATTGTATGGCTCTGATGGAGGTAGAAAAGGCCTCTGTCACACCAGCAAAAGATGAGCCTTTATCAGATTGTGACACACACTTATGCGTAGATGGTTCCAGATTTTACAATGATGATGGTCAGCCACACACAGGGTTTGCTGTAACCACTACAGACACCATTTTACATTAGGAAGCATTGATACCCCAGATGTCAGCACAGTTGTGTGCTGTAGTCAAAGCATGTCATCTCCTAGAGAATCAAAGGGGAAACAATAAGACTCGGTTCACACAGGGACGACTTGTCAGGCGGCCTAGTCGCCTGACAAGTCGCCTCCCGTTCTGTACAATGGATCCGTTCTAATCGGAGTGACGCAAGTCACTCAAGTCGTTTTGCAAGTCGCCGCGGAAGTCATTTGCAGGTCGCCTCGCTGAGGCGACCTGCAAGTCGTGCCGCCCGTGTGTGAACCGGGTCTTACACTGAAAGCAGATATGTGTTTGGAATAGCTCACAATTTTGGGCCTATTCGGAAAGCACAGAACTTCCTGACTAGTGCAGGGAAGCCAGTGAGACATGCAAAACTCATAGAGCGGCTATTTGAGGCATTTCAGAAACCAGCAGAAGTTGCCATCTTGAAGGTAAAAGAACATGCAAGGGCAAATTACATGACAGCCAAAGGAAATGCTTTAGCGGACCAAGCAGCAAAGAATGCTGCCCTTATGGCATTTGGAGTCATGCCCACTGTAGGGGTCGCCCAGGTAGCGGGGACAGATTCCCCTCATCAAGTGCAGTGGGATGTAGAAACTTTAATTCAGTTGCAGAACCAGGCCCCTGATGAAGAGAAGGTTAAGTGGATCAAATGTAATGCTACCCAAAATCACCCAAATGTAATGCTACCCAGGAGTTTGTACCCAGTTTTAGCACAACAAATTAATGAAATTGGAACTGGCATTGAGCTGATCCTGGGAACCACTGCCACATCCCATTGAACAAACAATAAATATAGAAGCTGGGCGCACCAAGGGATAATATGAGCAGTGGATCAGCAAGGATCAAAGAGTGCAGATGGAATGCAAAGAAGTTTTTTTAGATAAAAGCATCAAATTTTATTAGTACAAATTGTGCAAAAATACATACTGACATCTAAAATCAACAATACAATAGGATGAGTTGGTGTCATAAATAAAGCTGCTAGAGTGTAGCTGGTGAACTACAACGGCCAATCAATGGTCAAAAGAAGTAGTGCAACTGCTACAAGATTCCCTACATGTTTCAGAAAAACACAACAATATTCATTTCTTTTAATGATGTGTACTTCCTTCCTCAGGGGTTTCAGATAAGCAGGTTATTGGATTTCTAAAAAGAAAAAATATATTTGCATATATATATATATATGTTTGTAAATAGGTTTTACATCTGCATAAGTAATAAGAAACAGTAAGCATTGATCAATAGGCTTCAATTCACAAGAAAAGACAGAAACAGCAACAAGCTAGATATTAATCCAAAAACGGTACTCACAGGACATCTGACTTTCTATTATAACAAAGCTATGCACAGTGGTGTTGCGAGATGGAATTCTCACATCCGGGAAGCCAGCGGATAGAGGCAATCCTCCCAATTAGGTTCAAAAACAAGGATAATAAACGAAGTAGCAAAGCCTCCTTTTGGTATGGGATTAACCTTATGCTTATACCTGGAGGGGGAGACGGCAGGGCAGGGCTCACGAGAGCCGCCACTAAAAGGCAAAATTGACGCACATCTAAAACAAAAAAGAGAGAGAGGGACATTGTATATATCTCTGTACCATAAACGTGATATGCATTGGGATAGAGGGAGAGATATGAAGTATAACACTCCCAGTAATTGTATCAACACAAAGCATAAAACAGGATATATGGGGCAGGCTATATAGACAGGTAACTGACCTTAACCACTCAAAGCAATCAGGACCGGTATGAAGAGCTGTACTCCTCCCAACTGTGTAGCAGAGTTCTGTGTTTGCTAAAGAGTGAGGTTAAATACCTGAAAATGTGGGAGTGGTTGTAGCTAGACAACCAGTCCTGCTGGTTTAGAACATTATGGGTCCAGGTGAGGGAGATAAATATAGAATGAGGGGCGAGTATGACAGGCTCGAAGTGCCAAAGGAGATATGTGGTGGTAGATAGGAGGCGTCGGCCAATCACGGCTCCCCGGCCTGAGCGGCGTCCAACGTCATCGCGCGAATGACGCAATGACGTCCGGCATTGACAAAGGCCGCCATCACGGAAGAAGGGCAGCCTGCCAGGACTAGATGAAAAGTCTAGTGCGCATGCGCAAGACAACAAATCAAGCGCATGCACATAGAAGCTGCTGAGGGGAAGCCTCCGTCACTATAAAGCGGAAACGGAGGCCTTTCCGTGTCGGGAAGCATCGCCGAGCCATTCCCGTGGGCATTTGGGGAAACAAGACAATTCAGAATTATTATAAAAAATTGTGAATATAAAATACGAGAATTTCGTTTGGGAGGAATATTGCCGATATTCTCTTTACTGGCAGGACGTGGGGATCCCATCTGTACAGGAATGTATTGTTCCCTGAAGAACGAAAAACAAGAAAAGGCAGTTTAATTACAATTACAGAATATACAATTATAATTACAAAATATATAATAGTACATAAAAAGGAATAGATAATTAATGGGTACTGAGGATAGGCATGCTAGCTTGATAAAAACATCAGAATATTAGATAGGCAACCTTCCTGTGGCTAATATTAAAGTATAAGCAGAATTTGTTAGACGTGGGACTAAGTGAAAAAAACAAAGAAGGAAAAGAGAAAAGAAAGTGTGAAGCCTGGAAGGAAAGGCTTCAAGTTAAAAGCTTCATTGAGGCCAGGTGGTAAGGTTGCGTCAAGTTTTGATATCCAACTGAGTTCTCGTTGGAGGAGCATCTTATTATAGTCTCCCCCACGAGAGCTCGGGTGAGCGACAAGCCCTTGATAATCTCAATGCTTTATTACAGGAAAATGATCCCCAGGATCTAATTGAAACCTTAGACCTGGAATCTCTACTCAGAGAGAATGAAGATACACCAGCCATACCTAAAAAATCTTCTTTAAGAAAGACCTCCTCTATGTACCCTGCCCTCAGCTCCAATCATGGCGTGGCTACCTTCCTAAAAATGACTTCTGAGGAAATCAAATCTCTCAAATCGATACCCTCTCACAAACCAAATCTAACCAAAAATGAACAAACTGCTTTACACAATCTTTCTAACAACTACGATATCACTATTAAACCTACTGATAAGGGAGGAAACATTGTCCTAATGGACAATGAACATTATAAACAAATGCGTTTCAAAATCCTCAGAAATCGCGATTGGTACCGCCCAGTGGGCACCGACATAGTGGAGGCCTTCAATAAAAAGTTCTATTCATTTGTAGATGACGCATTTCATAACAATATTATCTCTAAACAAACATGGGAATTCATCAGAATTCCCTATCCACGAGTACCAACATTCTACGCACTACCGAAACTACATAAAAATATTAAAGGTCCACCAGGGAGACCGATCCTCTCTGGGAATGGATTGATCACCAAAAATCTGTCCAAACTCATAGATGAACATATTAGACCTTTTGTTCTGGACATCCCATCATTCATTCACGATACTATTCATCTTTTACAAATTATTCAAGATACTCAAGTTTCTGACCATTGCATACTTGTAACCATTGATGTGGAAGCCCTCTACAGTTCCATTCCCCACTGTAGAGGGCTCTCTTGCATTCAAAGAGTTTTGTTCCAAACGAGCCATCACGAAGCTTCCTTTAATGAATTCATACTCCATTCCCTTGACTATATTCTTAATCACAACGTGTTTTCGTTTGATGACCGACTATACCTCCAGGTGCAGGGCGTAGCCAGGGGCACTTGTTGTGCCCCTGGCTACGACAATCTATACCTGGGGGAGTGGGAAGATACTATTTTTAGCGACGAGGATCTCTCTATGTACCTGTGCCACGTAGTCATGTGGTACATAGATGACATCTTCGTCGTCTGGGACGGCCCCCAATCTCTACTAAACGAATGCCTAGACCAGTGGTGTCCAAACTATGGCCCTCCAGTTGTTAAGGAACTACAACTCCCATCATGCCTAGTTATGTCTGTCAATGTCAGAGTTTTACAATGCCTCATGGGAAGTGTAGTTCCGCAACAGCTGGAGGGCCGTAGTTTGGACACCCCTGGCCTAGACGCATTAAACAGGAATCAATTTAACCTTAAATTCACCATGTCATCCGATATGTCCAGAATCACATTTCTGGACATCGAAATCTCAATTAACGAATCCAAATTATTATCATGTAAACTCTTCAGGAAACCCACTGCAGGGAACACGATATTGCATTTGTCTAGTTTTCACCCCAAGCCATTAATCAATTCTATCCCCCATGGTGAATATCTGCAGATAAAACGCAATTGCTCCAACCACTCAGACTTTAAATATGAGGCCAACAAACTTAAGAATCAACTTCTCAAACGTGGCTACAGCCACAAATGTCTTAAAAGAGCCTTCAAACACGCCAATCTGAAAAATAGACATGAACTATTAGCTTTCAAACAAACTTCAACCACCAATGAGACTTCAAGAATAATTACCACCTATACCAATGACCATAGTAAAATCAGACAGATATGTCAAAAATATTGGCACCTACTGACCTCTGACCCCACTATAGGTCCTTTTGTGCCCCCCAAGCCTTTAATTACTTATAGACGAGCCACCTCGGTGGGCGACCTATTAGTTCAAAGCGAATTTAAGGGCCATAATAGAGGTGAACCCTGCACATCAGTAGGCACATTCCAATGTGGATCTTGTTCCTATTGCAGCTACATGGATACGAGGAAAAATGTATACTTACCCAATGGCATACACTTTGTACCGATACATTATGCCAACTGTCAGACAACGGGCGTAGTGTATATGCTACTATGTAACTGCAACTGTTTTTATGTGGGAAAAACCCTCCAAAAACTATGGCAAAGGCTTTACCGCCACATTAGGGCCATGCAAACAGCTGACCCCGACCACCCGTTAGGCAGACATGTGGCACAAGTAAATGAAGGGGTCTGTCCAAAAACATCCATTTTGGTATTGGACCGCCTACACCCGAGCTCTCGTGGGGAGACTATAATAAGATGCTCCTCCAACGAGAACTCCGTTGGATATCAAAACTTGACGCAACCTTACCACCTGGCCTCAATGAAGCTTTTAACTTGAAGCCTTTCCTTCCAGGCTTCGCCACAGGGGGTTTTGATAAGGACCTCCAAAATTAAATTTATGCATCTTTGCCCATTCTTTTCTCCCCCCCCTTTTCCTTTTCCCATTTATTCTTCTCTTTCTCTTTTCTTTTTCTTCTTTCTTTTCTCTTTCCCCTCTTTGTTTTTTCACTTAGTCCCACGTCTAACAAATTCTGCTTATACTTTAATATTAGCCACAGGAAGGTTGCCTATCTAATGTACTCTGATGTTTTTATCAACTAGCATGCCTATCCTCAGTACCCATTAATTATCTATTCCTTTTTATGTACTATTATATATTTTGTAATTATAATTGTATATTCTGTAATTGTAATTAAACTGCCTTTTTTTGTTTTTCATTCTTTAGGGAATAATACATTCCTGTACAGATGGGATCCCCACGTCCTGCCAGTAAAGAGGATATCGGCAATATTCCTCCCAAACGAAATTCTCGTATTTTATATTCACAATTTTTTATAATAATTCTGAATTGTCTTGTTTCCCCAAATGCCAACGAGAATGGCTCGGCGGTGCTCCCCGACACGGAAAGGCCTCCGTTTCCGCTTTATAGTGACGGAGGCTTCCCCTCAGCAGCTTCTATGCGCATGCGCTTGATTTCTTGTCTCGCGCACTAGACTCTTCATCTTGTCCTCGCAGGCGTCATTCGCGCGATGACATTGGACGCCGCTCAGGCCAGGGAGCCGTGATTGTCCAACGCCTCCTATCTACCACCACATATCTCCTTTGGCACTTCGAGCCTGTCATACTCGCCCCTCATCCTATATTTATCTCCCTCACCTGGACCCATAATGTTCTAAACCAGCAGTACTGGTTGTCTAGCTACAACCACTCCCACATTTTCAGGTATTTAACCTCACTCTTTAGCAAACACAGAACTCTGCTACACAGTTGGGAGGAGTACAGCTCTTCATATCGGTCCTGATTGCTTTGAGTGGTTAAGGTCAGTTACCTGTCTATATATCCTGCTCCATATATCCTGTTTTATGCTTTGCGTTGATACAATTACTGGGAGTGTTATACTTCATATCTCTCCCTCTATCCCAATGCATATCACGTTTATGGTACAGAGATATATACAATGTCCCTCTCTCTCTCTTTTTTGTTTTAGATGTGCGTCAATTTTGCCTTTTAGTGGCGACTCTCGTGAGCCCTGCCCTGCCGTCTCCCCCTCCAGGCATAAGCATAAGGTTAATCCCATACCAAAATGAGAATTTGCTACTTCGTTTATTATCCTTGTTTTTGAACCTAATTGGGAGGATTGCCTCTATCCGCTGGCTTCCCAGATGTGAGAGTTCCATCTCGCAACACCACTGTGCATACCTTTGTTATAATAGAAAGTCAGATGTCCTGTGAGTACTGTTTTTGGATTAATATCTAGCTTGTTGCTGTTTCTGTCTTTTCTTGTGAATTGAAGCCTATTGATCAATGCTTACTGTTTCTTATTACTTATGCAGATGTAAAACCTATTTACTCACATATATATATATATATATATATATATATATATATATATATATATATATATATGCAAATATATTTTTTCTTTTTAGAAATCTAATAACCTGCTTATCTGAAACCCCTGAGGAAAGAAGTACACATCATAAAAAGAAATGAATATTTTTGTGTTTTTCTGAAACATGTAGGGTATTGTAGCAGTTGCACTACTTCTTTTGACCATGATTGGCCGTTGTAGTTCACCGCCTACACTGTAGCAGCTTTATTTCTGACACCAACTGTTCCTATTGTATTGTTGATTTTAGATGTCAGTATGTATTTTTGCACAATTTGTACTAATAAAATTTGATACTTTTATCTAAAAAAAACTTCTTTGCATTCCATCTGCACTCTTTGATCCTTGCTGATCCACTGCTCATATTATCCCTTGGGGCGCCCAGCTTCTATATTTACAGTTTTAGCACAACTGGCACATGGCGTCAGTCATCTTGCTAAGGGCACGATGGTGGCACTTACTGACTGCTATTGGATAGCACCTAGATTTAGTGCATTTGCAGCCAGGTTTTGTGCTTCATGTCTCACTTGTGCTCTGTACAATGCAGGGAGGCCTGTTCATGTTCCCCAAAAGCATTCTTCTAAGCCGGATTTCCCTTTCCAAGAATTTAAATAGACTGCATTCAGATGCCCAGAATAGGCACCTATGAGTACGCTCTAGTGTGTGTTGACATGTTTTCAGGATGGTCTGAGTGCTGGCCGGTAGCTAAAGCAAATGCAAAAACAACAGCAAAGAAAATTTTGAATGAAATAGTTTATAGATATGGAGTTCCTGAAACTATTGAGAGTGGCAGAGGAACCTATTTTACTGGGGAAGTAATGAAAGAGGTAATGGAAGGCCTTCACAGCAATCTTTCTATACACCTTATCATCCACAAAGTAGTGGTAAAGTTAAGAGAGACTTAAAAACAGAAATGCAAAAAAACAGATGTGCAAAAATTAAAGCAGATACAGGAAAAGGATGGGTGGAAGCTTTGCCATTAGCCCTATATTCTATACGAACTACCCCTAAACAAGCACATGGGCTGTCCCCCTATGAGATTTTATTTGGAGGGCCACCCAAAACAGGGCTATATTTTCCCCAACAGTTGCAGGCTTCTCATTCTAGTCTGTTAGAATATGTTCAGATTTTGCAAAGAACGTTGAATAAAATACATGCAGGTGTTTATAAATCTATCCCGACCCAGAATCTGTTTCAGGTATTCACAGAATCCAACCAGGTGACTGGGTAGTGGTAAAGCGACACGTCAGAAAGCAGCTAGAACCAAAATTTGATGGACCACATTTGGTGCTTTTGACAACCAGTTCTGCTGTCAAGTTGGAAGGAAAGCCCACCCGGATTCACGCCAGTCACTGCAAGAAAATCCTGAAGTGATGATATCCTTTGAAAAAATTATGATGATAATGTTTCTTTTCTTTTTGTTGTTTGTGAGAACTGAGACATGGTAAAAATAACCCTTTCATCCATATGTTAAAATTGTATGCAACCCATAGCAACGCTAGTAACTGCTGGGTGTGTTCTTACTTACATCCCCAAACAGGAACAATACAGTGAATGTCCATGTCATTTCCCTCCTTTTGTTTATTTGACACCATTCTTCTCTTCGTTACATTCATCCGATTGCTGGTAACTCCTGTTACATTGGCGCAGAGAGACGGCATCCTGTTCAGCTCTCTCCTAGTTTTCTCACAATAATGGGTTCATCAGGGCTGGTGGACCATTTGTTGGTACAGTGGGTAGTCACACAGAGGCATAGCCTGATGAGGAAGTAAATAACAAATATGAGAAATAGGAACATCACAATGTAAGCACCTAGTTTCTGTAACCATGTTGCTATGCCATATAAAAGTCACCAAAACCTCCTAAACCCTTAAAGGGGTTCCATCCATCTTTAGCAATATCTCTGGCCTTATTCTGTAGTTCTCTTTCTTAACAAGATGCCCTTTAATAATGTCCTCATTATCAGAAATGTATATACAACAGTCAGTGTGAAATACCTTACACATCCCACCTTGAGCTGCAGTGAGATAATTTAGCGTTAATCAGCTCTAATACTACTTTTTTAAGCTGAGCCATTTCTTCACTTAATAAACCTATATCAGTGGCAGTAAGGTTAATAATCTCATCTAAAATTCTAGTGTAATTATTTATTCTTTTCATTGCTTAAATTTCCCATCCTGTCCAGGAAGGGAACCATGAGCATGTCATGTAACCTTCAGTGAACAGCTCTCTTTTGAACACTAAAGGGTATTCTGCACTTTGATCTGGTTGCACTGTATCTTTGCGAACAGCCAAAGCAGGTGCTAACTTCCCAATATAACATGTAATAATACATTTTGACACTGAACGGACATTTTAAACAGTCATTGCGTCCTGTGAATCTGTTCCTGCAGCTGCAGCATTAACTTTTGTTTTAGAGTCCCAATCAGAAATAATTCCATAACAGAGTGTTGTTTTTGTTGTTTTTATTTTTGGAGAACTTGGATAGGGTTGAGGGACTTGAGTGGGATAATTCAAAAATATAAACTATGTACAGATTGAGGACAATTAATTCCTTTCTTCAAAGCTAAAGCAAAAGTTGTTGCTTGTAGCAAACGGTAGACTTACTGTAGCTTGTAATAGAAGCACACTTATTTCTTTAGAACACTAAGAGCAGAGTCCCTTCAAAGAAAACAAGATAGCGTAAACTCTTCAAGACACCAGCCGGTATCCCCTTTGAACAAACACATCTGACTCTCTAGCATAAGAGGGGTGGTAGCAGTCCAAAAGTCTCTAAGATTTCTCACAGCAGTGTGTACTCACAAAATGTTCAGGGACACTTGGTTGCCTCCTTCCAACTTCCAAACAACACTTTCCTTCAGTGATACTAGACTAGATCTTCATCAGACAGCCCCTCAGTCAGCTCTCAGTAGCTTCAGCATGCAGGCCCTCAGGACCCCTCAGGACCTGAGGTCTCACAACAAGCACATGGTAGCATTGCCCACCTGAGGTCGCATGGACAGCAAGCACAATGGCAGGGTTGCTCTGGAGGGCAGCAGCCCTTAAGGCTGGACTGATCCTCTGTAGGAAAAGACCCAGAAGCCCAGTCAGTTTTTCCTAGCATGCTTTAGGACCCTGCTCCCTGGGATTGGAATAAATATTCATACTGCCAACTGCATAGCTCCTGTCAGAAAGGCACTAGACATAGTACAGATGAAGCCCCAAGACGTACATGGGTACGCAGGCGCAGATGTGTTGTTGCCTGTTTGCCTGTGCATAACCGTTTGCGCATACCCATTGCTAATGTTGGCACCAATGGGACCATTTAAACTGCAGAAGTTCTATTAACCAGTGCTGTCTGATCTACAGCTATTGCGTGTGTTCCTGTATTTGATCCTGTGTTGACTTCTGTTATTGACCCGGCTTGCCCTGACCTCGCTTAAACGCTACCTGCCCTGACCTTGGCCTGTGTCTGGATTTGCTCTGCCTTCTGCTCATCCATCTGATTCTATGTTGCTGACTTCTACTTGTATCCTAACCATTCTCTGCCTGCCATTTATGCCTGTATCTAACCAATTGTTGCTTACCTGGGTCATCTGACCTTGCATCCAGCTATCCACCTGTCCTGCTCTGCATGCTACCTGGACCCTGCTGGTCCTGCACCTGCTACCTGCCAGCTGCCTGTGCTACCTGCCAGCTGCCTGTCAAGCACCTGCCGCCTGCTGTCTGCCCAATCCGAGGTCTGCTGTCTTTGCTGCTATCTGCTGTTTCAGCAATCTGACCCATCTGTGGCAATGCACCTGCTACCCACTGCCGCGGCTGATGGACATCTTACAGGCATTCACACATTGCCGTGCTCTCACGGCCACTGTCACAACATCAGTGGTCTCAGAGCCAGGGCTGTACAAGTGGCCTCCCTCTACACGTTAGGCTCTGCCACTAGGTATGTGACAGTTCCACACCAATGTTCCAGAGAATTCTCACAGCTAGCTCTCTAAAAAGTAGAGGAAGCTATCTTTACTGGTGCACTGGTAACAGTGAGGCAAGTTAAATTTCCCTAACAAAAACACACCCGGCTCCATGGAACACAGGGAGCCAGTACTAAATCTAACTAACTCTAGCACCTGTCTTGGAGGGTGCTACACATGACACTTTCCTTTATATTAATCCATCTCTACTCAAATAACTAAAGTGCATCTATAGCCAAAATGTTTGGTTTTGAATAGAATGTACAAAGTTTAAACTTATTACTGTCTTTGTCTCTGCTAGGAAAATTCTCCCTCTCTATTTGTCATGGTACCATAAACAAAGTGATGGGAAATCCAAAATTTCCAATCCATTTGGACATACCTGTATGAGCTAATGTAGCAATTTAAAAAAATATATATATATATTTTAAGAAACTGTAATGCTGCATTTCTCTATCTCTACAATTGTGATGCCTATGGAAATTGAGTGGAGGTGAGACCCTGCTAATGCAGTGCAGTACAGTGAACAAAAGATGCTTCACAACTAAATGGCAAAACCATACAATAAATGTATTTTCTGTTGTTGTGCTAACAACGGTTCATAAATAAGCATGCTTATTGGATCTGGTTGGATCTCAGTGTTCTTTTGCTTAAATGTTTATCACACTGGGGGAGATTTAAAAAAACGGTGCAGTCAGAATCTTGTGCAGCTATGCATAATTACCAAGTCAGCTTCTAGGTTTCATTGGCAAAGCCTAACTGAACAAGCGGTTCTGTCTGCACAACTTTAAGTAAATCTGCATGCAGTATACTACAGTAAATTTACTTGTTTACCCTTTTATTTGCTCTGGCCCTTTAGGATTATTTCCTGCGATGCAGTTCTTAGGCTCAGTCCAATGAGTCCATGCAGGGTGGTAGATCTTTTTTTTTTTCAAATTTTTTTTTAATCTATTCTAAGATTTGAAAAGTTTTGGATGCACCCTTGGAAACCCAGAGGAGAAGAATAGGGTAGTGCATGCAGCATGCATCTGTAATTTTTTAGTGTAGCAAAAATTTGGCAACAGTGGGAGGGGCTTAAAACTTGAGACTATGTACAGAGTGAAAGTGTCAGGAGTATGTAACATACAGAGTGCAGATGTCAGGAGTATGTAACATGCAGAGTACAGGTACCATAACAGATCATGTTACCGGGAGATTCCCATACTGTTGTCTTACTTGAATGGCAACTCTTTCTCTATAAATCAGTGAATTGCCAAACTAAATTTGTGGTCTATGTCATTTCATGTATTACATACAAACTTCAAACTAGTAGATGGTTATGCAATCGCATGAGGGACCATTTAGCCAAACATTTTGTGCAACAACATGGATCAAATATAGAACCTTTGAATATACAAATAGACAAATACACAACCTTTGAAGAGTGGATAATCTTAGGAGGGGAGGTGACTTTTTTTTTTTGCTTCTTATTAAAAGAAAAGTTTCCTGGATCTTGAGTTAGACCCCTGAATTCCTCAAGGATTGAATTACGAATGGGATGTCACTCACTATTATAAGTGACTACCAACCTTCACCTTGTTTTTTTTCCTTCCCCGCCCACCTTTTCTATGAATGTCAATTCACTATCTACTCCTAAAACATGTATATAGGAGAAAACCATGGACTTTATAGGCACCAATCATTAAGATCAAAAATGTTTTATTTAAGTACAATTTTTTTACAGACATACACAAAAGCACATAAATTGTATAATTTTCAAGCTACTTTTATTATATGGCCAAAACCAATTTTAACACTTGGCCATAGGCCAGCTAGCGAGCTATAGTAACGATCCCAGGCAGAACTGGCATAGGTCAGCGTAGCTTGTATGAGCTTGACATGTTTCGCAATGACTCGCTACCTCAGGAGCTTATTTATTTAACACTATCTACTCCTATTTGGCTATGAAATTTATTTTCAGCATTTATTTTTTAACATTGCATTCATTTATCATACTTCTGAATTTCCCCTCCCATTTAACATTTTCAGTTCCCCTGTGTTTATTTAGGAGTGTTTTGTGTTCCTTTTATTAATATTCAGTGTTTTGATCATTGTTATACTTTGAAAGGAACTTTATTCAGATAACTTAACACTCCTTTAGAACCCCTAAGGGGGCTTTACCTTTAAATTCCTGATTTTTGTTTTTATTTTATTTAAAGTGATATAATATGATAAATATTTTGTAGTTATTTTTTTTTATTTCACACTCAAATACATTTTTTTATTATACAAGATTTATATAGCAACAACAGTTTATGCAGCGCTTTGCAATGTAGAGGGGGGTCAGTACAATTACAATACAGTTCAATACAGAATGAATAGGAGGGCCCTGCTTATAGAGCTTACAATCTAAAGGGAGGGGGACGTGGTACAAGAGGTATTACCTAGGGGGATGATCTGATGGAGGTGACTCGGGTACAGCTCTTAGGTGAAGGTGTGGTAGGCTTCACTGAATAAGGCGGACAGGGTAGGGGCTGACCAGACATAAGAGGGCAGGAAGTTCCAGAGTATGGGAGAGGCTCTTGAGAAGTCCTGGAGGCAAGCATGGGAAGAGGTAAAAAGCGAGCTAGAGAGCAGGAGGTCTTGGGAGGAGCAGGGAGGATGATTTGGGCGATATCTGCAGATGAGTTCGGTAATTTAGCTGGGCACGATGTTGTGGATGGCCTTGTATGTTGTGGTTAGCATTTTAAATTGTATACAATGGGGTAGGGGAAGCCAGTGAAGGGATTGGCAGAGAGGAGCAGCAATCACAGATTGGTTAGTAAGGTGTATTAGTCTAGCAGCAGCAGTCATAACAGACTCAAGGGGGGATAGCCTGTGTAAAGGTAGACCAGTAAGGAGGGAGTTGCAGTAGTCAAGGTGGAAAATAACTAAGGAGAGAATAAATTGTTTTCTGGTGTCGTTAGTCAGGAAGGGGCAAATTCTGTAAACGTTGCGGAGGTTAAGGAGGCAAGATGTAGCCAGTGATTGGATGTGGGGGCTGTAGTTTATAGATTATTTTCCCTAAAATACTCCCTTTTTTCTTCTGTGGCATGTATTGAACTATTGCATGCACCAATGTATATAATTCATTTGTTTATATGTTAATCTTAATGGCTCCCACAATCCCCGCAGCATTTTCTTTTTTGTCATGTGTGGTTTTTTTTTCTTCATTGTATTTGGTCTTTAAGAAGAACCTTTTGTCTGGTGAACTGTGTTGATATTGAGCTGATAAGCAGCAGAATTTATAGCTTTTAATTCATGTGCGCTGTTTACAGTCATTAGGTTTTACCTGGCTGGTGATGTGTACATATAATCCCTTTGCCACAAAACACGCTCGCCTCTACGATTTAGCCCAATGTGGGTGTCAGAGGGGTATGACCGATAGGCAGGAATATGAGCTGAAGCCTGTCTTTCATTTACCATACTTTGTAGTTGAATACAGTGTGCGACATTATCTATATGCCATTCATAGCGCAGATGCCAGAAACACATAACATACAGAGTGCAGGCATCAGAAGTCTGTAATACCGGTATACAGAGTGCAGGTGCTGGGAGTATGTAACATACAAAGTACAGGTAAACACTCCATAGTATATCACACTAGTCAGGAAATTCAGCATATGTAAACTGTAGGCTAAGTTCACCTACAGTGGGGAGAATAGTTATTTGATCCCCTGCAGATTTTGAAAGTTTGCCCACTTACGAAGAAATTAAGGGTCTATAATTTGTAACATAGGTGTATTTTAAACAATAGAAACAGAATATCAACCAAAAATCCAGAAAAAAACATGATACAAATGAGTTAAATGCATAGCAGTTCAGTGAGTAAACTAAGTGTTTGATCCCCAAGCAAAACATGACTTGGTGTAGAAACCCTTGTTGGCAAGCACAGAGGTAAGACGTTTCTTGTAGTTAGTGATCAGGTTTGCACACATCTCAGGAGGGATTCTGGCCCACTCTTTGTTACAGATCGTCTCTAAATCCTTAAGGCTTTTTGTCTGTCACTTTGCAACTCGAAGTTTCAGCTCCCTCCATACATTTTCTATAAGATTAAGGTCTGGAGACTGGCTAGGCCACTCCATGACCTTAATGTGCTTCTTCTTGAGCCACTCCTATGTTGCCTTGGTGGTATGTTTTGGTTTATTGTCATGCTGGAAGACCCATCCATGACCCATCTTCAGTGTTCTGGCTGAGGAAAGAAGGTTCTCATCCAAGATTTTACAATACATGGCCCTGCCCATTGGCCCCTCAATGCGGCAAAGTCGGTATGTACCTTTAGCAGAGAAACAGCCCCAAAGCATAATGTTCGCACGTTTGTGCTTGACTGTAAGGATGGTGTTCTTAGGGTCATAGTCATCATTTTTCTTCCTCCAAACACAGCGAGTCCCCCTCCTCAAAAAGGCACATGTACAGTCATGCCAATGAACATCTAAATGATTCAGAGAAGGATTGGGAAAAAGTGCTCTGATGCGATAAGACCAAAATTGAGCCCTTTGGCATTAACTCGACTCGGTGTGTTTAGAGAAAGAAAAATGCTGACTATGACCCTAAGAACACTATTCTTACAGTCAAGCACAGCGTGGATACACTGAAGATGGGTCCTGGATGGGTCTTCCGGCATGACAATGACCCAAAACATACCACCAAGGTAACAAAGGAATGGCTCAAGAAAAAGCACAGGTCATGGAGTGGCCTAGTCAGTCTCCAGACCTTAATCCTATAGAATATGTATGGAGGGAGCTGAAACTTTCGAGTTGCCAAGAGACAGACAAGAAACCTTAAGGATTTAGAGAAGATCTGTAATGAAGAGTGGAGCAAAATCCTTCCAGAGATGTGTGCAAACCTCGTCACCAACTACAAGAAAAGTCTTACCTCTCTGCTTGCCAATAAGGGTTTCTTCACCAAGTACCAAGTCACGTTTTGTTTGGGGACCAAATACTTATTTTACTCGCTGAACTACAACTTAATTTATAGAATTTGTTTTATGTGTTTTTCTGGATTTTTGGTTGATATTCTGTCTCTATCATTTAAAATACACCTATGATAAAAATTATAGACCCTTCATTTCTTTGTAAGTGGGCAAACTTACAAAATCTGCAGGGGATCAAATAATTATTTTCCCCACTGTATGAGCATTGCAGGCACATAGTATATACTGTAAAGATATAATTTGGTTGTCTACATATGATCAATGCCCTGATGTACCCACATAAGCTTTCATAAATAATGCTCATTAACTATCTTTTTATAGAATTTCTAATGATGGACTCCCAGTTTACTATGTAGGCCATTGGCCGTTTTCCTAAAACACTTAACTTGCCCTGGTGTGGTGGCCAAGACAGTTTTTCTACTATTTTGTTTGTCAAACACCTTTCATGTGAGTTTCAATTTATTGTTCTATGTCCACTCTTTCTAGCCAACACTTCATAGTTTTCAGCAAAACATTTCAGCTATTTGATAAAGAAAGAAATAGCATATCATTTCTTATGTCTAAATAAAGTTTCCAAGGACAGGAAGGACCAGATATTTTGCTGCTCATTACATTATCTATTGGAGATATTTCAGTTGTTGGTGACCTGCCAACTTCACTTTACTCATAAAAAGGATTTGAATAACAAAAATCAAGAACATTGTGCTTTATAAATCCAGTTTAGTTCAATGAAGAAAGAATGTATTTATGGCTATACCATTTTCAACAAAACTCTGCAGTGCACATGCTGGCTTTGGTGGTGCTTATCTTTAGGTTGATGACCTGAATGGCAAGGCATAGGGTATCTCACCCAAACTAATACAAAAAGGCTGGAAAGGCTCCCACAAAAAAATATATGGACATTATGCAGTACCAAAAACAATAGTACCTTCACCCACCACAATGTTAAACAGTGACAACGTTGTAATCAATTAAAATAACCAGTCTGGATTTAGATATAACAGCAATGCTTAAAGCACTTCTCAGCTAGGTTTAATAACCACTAAGGATCTCTCTTTATGCTACATTAGCAAGGTGTATTAGAAAAGCAACATCACTGTACAAAAAATTGGGAATAAACCCAGGTGGAGAAAAAAAAACAATACTGGTTATTCATGCCACAATGTATGAGGGTCATATAATCACAACCTCAATTTCTAGATGAATGCCAGAAACCAGAGCTGGTGCAATCACCCAGCCTAGTTAAATAGGAATGTAAGTAAATTGTTTAGCTCACCCAAACTGCAGCATTCACAATGAGCTCAGTAGTGTTAATGGGTTCTATCGAGAATAATGTTATTTCTTTAGTCCATGCTTTTCATCTGCTGTGTAAAAGGCATTAAAATGCATATTCTTTATCACTTCACCTCCGGAAGGTTCTATCCCTTTCATTAGCAGACTGATTTTTTTTGCTATTCAGCACTGTGCTACTTTAAGTGATTGTAAAGTCTTTTTTTTTTTGTTGTTAAAAATAACAAACATGTTATACTTAACTCCTCTGTGTAGTTGGTTTTACACAGAGCAGCCCCAATCTTCCTCTGCTCATTGGCTCACCGACCTTGATTGACAGCAGCGGGAGCAAATGGCGCTTTTCGCTGCTGTCTCACCCAATGAGGAGGGAGAGTCCTGGACAGCCAAGTCTCTCGTGCAACATCGCTGGATCGAGGGGGGGCTCAGGTAAGTTTGGGGGGGCTGATAGAGGCTACTGCACACAGATGGCTTTTTATCTTAATGAAAAGAATGCAAAAAGATAAAAAGCCTTCTGCCTTTATAACCACTTTAACTGACAGTTGTGCAGTCATTTAACACTGTAATCAAATGACATTTATATATTTTTCACACAAATAAAGCTTTCTTTTTTCTTTTGGTGGTATTTGATCACCACTAGTTTTTTTTTTCATTTTTTTGTTATGTAAATGACCAACCATTTTATATATATATATATATATATATATATATATATATATATTCTACTCTGTTTTAAAACATAGCTAAAAAAAATCAAAAAATCTAATTTCTTCACAAATTTAGGCCAAGATGTATTCTGAGCTGTCTTTATTAAATGAAAATCCGGATAAGTGTATATCATTTGGTTTGTGTGAAAATTATAGTGTCTTTAAACTAGACGCTATCTGGCTGTTTTTTCTCCCTGCAAGAAAGAGTCAGACCTCATCTGAAATATGCAGTTCAGTTTTGGGCACCAGTTCTCAAAAAGGATATTGAGGAACTGGAGAAAATGCAGAGAATGGCAATCAAACTGATAAGAGGCATGGAGGAGCTCAGCTATGAGGAAAGATTAGAGGAACTCAATATATTTTGTCTTGAGAAGAGGAGATTGGGGGGGGGGGGGGCATGATCAACATGTATAAATACATAAGGGTTCCATATAGTGAACTTGGCTTCACTTGGCATAACTTTAAGGTCATCACAGAGGACAAGGGGGCACTCTTTACGTCTGGGGAAAAAGAGATTTAATATCCAAATACCGAAAGGTTTCTTCACAGTAAAAGCTGTGAAAATGTTGAATAGACTCCCTCAACATTTTCTCCTCCATGCCTCCACTAGGTAAGGTGATTTTTGTTGCCTGTGTGCCTGTGTCTCCCGCTGGGGGGGCGGGTGTGTTGGTGCTGCAGGGGATCGCTGCTGCCTGTGTGCCTTGTGTTAAACGTACCTGAAAACGAAGCCTTCCAGCGTCATGCTGTCAATGCTGCAGGTGCTCCCATCTTCACCTGGTCTTTCTTCCGGGTTTGCAGACCCTGGCTGTGAGACTGGCCGGAGCCGTGATGACATCACTTCCAGGCAGGCATGTGGGGGTCGCCGTTTGCTGCAGAGGACTCTGAAGGAATGGCCCCGGTGGCGTGGAGTAAATATCTTCATAATGGTGCTTGTTTAGGAGATATTTACAGTACCTATAGGTAAGCCTTATTATAAGCTTACCTATAGGTAAAAGTCAGAGATGGGAGTTAATTCCCACTTCAATTCACTGCTCTAAAAGCTTTTTTTAAAGTGGAGTTCCACCCAAAAGTGGAACTTCCACTCATCTGACTCCCCCCCCCCTCCGGTGCCACAATTGGCACCTTTCAGGGGGGGAGAGGGGTGCAGATACCTGTCTACTACAGGTATTTGCACCCACTTTCTGGAATATACTCCCGCGGGAGTCACGTGCCTTCCCGCACCCCCCCCCCCCCCGAAACACACAGGTCTTAATAAATTACCCCCCTCCCATATTACTCCCCATATTATGACACAGATCTGTTTTTTGATTGGAAAAGCTTTAGCATCCTTTTAACATCCTTTTTCACTCCGTGAAGGAGCTGCTTTTTGCTTTTAGTGCACTCTGCCAGAATAGTTGTATTTGTGCTGATTGCTGAATACTAGAGAACTGTGTCTAATCCCGCCATACACAGGAGCGGACTTTTCGACAGGACTGGTCCGACGGACCGAATCCGGCGGACAATCCGACCATGTGTGGGCTTCATCGGACCATCAGCGGACTTTTTTTCTCGAAAATCTGACGGACTAAAGATGTGGAACATGTTTCAAATCTTTCCGCTGGAACTCCGCCGGACCCAGTTCCAATCGAGAAATCCGGTCGTCTCTATGCTAGTCTGATGGACAAAAGACGACGCATGTTCAGAAGCAAATACGAAACGGAAGCGCTCAGTCTAGTAAAACTAGTGTTCGTATTGTAGCTAGCACACTCATGCTGCAAATTCTGTGATCGTTGAATGCAGCACATTAATTGTCTTCTTTATAATGCTAGAAGAACAAAGTTGTTTTGCTGCTCATATTCACACAGAGTTCTCACAAACTGATTTCTGGATTATTTCTCTTGATCTCATGAATGATATTGTATTTTTTAAAAGCCCAATTTCCATACTAATGTTTACACATTTGTGTTTTTGAGTCATCTTTTATTATTTTTTATTTCATCAAGATATTTTTTTAGGATTGTTACAAAATTTTTTTCTAGTGATCTCCATATATATATATATATATATATATATATATATATATATATATATATATATATATATATATATATATATATATATATATATATATATTTTTTTTTTTTTTTTTTTTTTTTTTTTTTTTGTAAAGTTACCACAAGAACCTTTTTTTTTTTTTTAATCTTTTTTTTGGTGTAAAGTTACCACAAGAACATTAGATATTTTTATTTTTTTGGAACCTCAAGGAGGTTGTTGTCCCTTGTTAATTTGACATTGTCTTTTAAAAAATGTATTTTAATAAAAAGACATAGGCAAGTATTTTAAGAAAATAAAATATCCATTTATTCTGGTTAATAAAATAAAGATGAAGTCAACGCTGGAGAAACCAGCCTGCGTCTTCTGTCAGACGCCAGGTCATCACTTTCTTTTCTTCGTTGCAGCCTTCCCTCCACGCTGCCCTGCAGCCTTCCCTCCACGCTGCCAGGCCCGGATTTACTCCCTTTGCCGCCCCAAGGCCGGTCTTTCAATGCCGCCCCCCCCCACACACACACACACACACACACACACATACACACACACATACACACACACCACGTCCTTTATTGATGACTTCTACAATAGATCAATTAAAAACATATCTCCACACATGAGAACACTGAAAATAACTGGCTTTAATTGTACAGACTTAAAATACTTCAGGGTAAGCGCGCGAAGGGTAAGGATTTTTCACAGGCAATTTTTCAAGGCAATGGCTGGTGTTAGTGCTTCAATCATCCCCGGCACCATGGTTGTTATGGTGTCAGGATGATTGAAACACATTACTTCTATCATTACATTGTAATATAAACTGAAATAGTTCAACTCACCATGATGCAGAATCATTGGGAGCCCTGAGCGTGTCACTTGCCACCATCTCTTGTCACTTGCCACTATGCCTGCCACCAGATGGGGATGTCACTTGCCACCATGCCTGCCACCAGATGGGGATGGCACTTGCCACCATGCCTGCCACCAGATGGGGATGTCACTTGCCATGCTGCCTGCCACCAGATGGGGATGTCACTTGCCACGCTGCCTGCCACCAGATGGAGATGTCACTTGCCACGCTGCCTGCCACCAGATGGGGATGTCACTTGCCACCATGCCTGCCACCAGATGGGGATGTCACTTGCCACCAGATGGGGATGTCCCTTGCCACCAGATGGGGATGTCACTTGCCACCATGCCTGCCACCAGATGGGGATGTCACTTGCCACCATGCCTGCCACAAGATGGGGATGTCACTTGCCATGCTGCCTGCCACCAGATGGGGATGTCACTTGCCACCATGCCTGCCACCAGATGGTGATGTCACTTGCCACCAGATGTGGATGTCCCTTGCCACCAGATGGGGATGTCACTTGCCACCATGCCTGCCACCAGATGGGGATGTCCCTTGCCACCAGATGGGGATGTCACTTGCCACCAGATGGGAATGTCACTTGCCACCATGCCTGCCACCAGATGGGGATGTCACTTGCCACCAGATGGGGATGTCACTTGCCACCAGATGGGGATGTCCCTTGCCAATTTGCCATGCTGCCTACAATCAGAAGGAGGAGGGCGGAACAGCGGTGCGGGCAATGAGAGATGTCATCTCTCTCTCTCATGACACTACTAGCTACTCTCAATTTTTTTTAAAATGGCGCCGGGCGGCGCAATCACGCTACTGCGCATGCGCCGCCCGGCCGAGCGCTTACGAGCTTTCCCGAGCCCGGCCGGCTTCGGAACGGTGCATGCGCAGTTGCGTGGTCGGCTCGCGGCCATCTTTTCTATGGGCACTGGTGCCCATAATAGACTTTAATGGGCAGCACGAAAGGGGGGGGGCGGCCGCGAAGTCGCTGCAGGAGCGGCGCCGCCCCTACACCACTGCCGCCCCGAGGCCTGGCCTCGGTGGCCTTGTGGCTAATCCGGCCCTGCACGCTGCCCTGCAGCCTTCCTTGGAGGCTGTGGCTCTGGTTGTTGACTTGTGGCAGGAGGGGCTTGCTCATTTATTTGGGTGTTGACAGTTAACTCGCCCTTCAGCCCCTTGTGAAGGACATCAGAAAAAAGTTTTTCACACAGGAGGCTTTGGCCCTTCTCCATTTCCAGCAACCTGCTGGCTATATAGGAGTCATAGGCCTCTTCAGCTTTGGGCTCTTGAGGAAATTTGTAGCTTCTCTCATGAGGCGCAGTGATGCCTCCTCTGTCACCGTCCCCTTCCTGGGCCTTTTTGTATGAAGGTGGAGGGGAGGCACCTGGTATTGTGTGAGGCTCCTACTGGGCCCGGCCACCTCCTGGCTGACACTAAACCCTGCCTCCTCCTGGCTGACACTAACCCCTGCCTCCTCCTGGCTGACACTGGGCCCGGCCTCCTCCGGCCTGCCACTTTCCACACCTTCTTCCTGGCTGAGCTCATCCTTTGTATAAAAAAGGGACATAGTTTTAGTTTTTGGTTCATCAATCATACACAATTTTCAGCTCATGACTTGCAAATTCAATGTTAATACATATAAAAGAGTATTATTCTGACACCAGCATTTTTTCAAGCTGGTGGCAAACATTTTTGGCCACTACTGTCAATTAATATGTAGACATCATTTTTTGGATAAAATCCTTAATAGGTAATCAATTAGACCATCTAGTTAACATCATTAATATTAGGACACTAAATATGTCTAAAAATGGGGCATGGCTTGGATGTTCATGTGAGAAGACGTGCCTCACACCAGCTCCTGCATCCTGCCCCACAAAATCCTGTTTGAGCATCGATATACCGCCGCAATAGACCAGCAACTTCGCTCCCGGTGTGGAGCCACCCCTGCTAAGGCACCCGGTCGCCACAACAAGCAAGCAGGAATGCTTAAAACGACACCGGAGAACATTCCCGCCGCCGGAGCGGCCCAGCATGGCGGATCCCCGCTCTAGCAGCAAGCAGGGAAGGATACTTACGCCTCGGCGGCGGCCAAACTCGGCCAATATGCACACGACCAGGGCAGTGCTAGATCCGGACACCAAGCACAGGCATCCAGCGCTGTTAAAACACCCAGAAACGGTCCTTCTGAGAAGCCTCCCCAGTGTACACAACATGTGCCTGATAAGATGGCGCCCACAGCCTCGGGGAACGCAGTGAGTACTCCAGCCTCCCCTCTCTCTGACACTGACATGGCTAACCCCTCTGATATGGGAAATACAGAACCCTTGTTGCAGGACATTCTTACAGCAGTACACTCTTGTGGCTCTTCTATAACTGAATTGTCAGCTGAAGTTAAAAGCATGAAAGAGGGACTGCTACACATTAGACAAGATATGCAGAAGATCAGGGAGAGAGCCACTGCACTGGAGGGAAGGGTGAGCTCTATTGAGGATGAATTACCCCTCCTTACTCAAGAAGTACATAGTACAGCATCTAAAACTGATGAAACAGCAGGTAGAGTTGAGGATATGGAGAACAGGCTTAGAAGGTCAAACATCCGTATAGTTGGTATGCCTGAGAAATCCGAAGGGAAACACCCTGCAGAATTTATTGAAACATGGCTGACAGACACCTTTGGAAAGAATAACCTCATTCCATTCTTCTCAGTGGAAAGAGCTCACAGGGTGCCATCCAGACCACCGCCACCAGGGGACCACGACAGACCATTTTTGCTGAAACTTCTGCATTACAAAGACAGAGACATTATACTCCATCTAGCCAGACAGAAGGTTGACATGGAAATTCAAGGATCTAAAATATCCATATACCCAGACTTTTCAGCAGCTGTACAAAAACAATGGGCAAAATTCTCAGAAGTGAAAAAAAGAATGCGTGCAATTCCATTGATATACTCTATGCGATCAAACTGCGAGTAGTGGCAGATGGATCAGTGCACTTTTTTGAAAGCCCTAACATGGCTGCTAACTGGCTTGACCGCCACGAGCGACATCTACAGGAAGAAGCCCAATGTCGTGCGCCATCATGAAAGAACCACAAAACCTGCGTACCCTAAATCCTATAGCTCAGCTTGTCACTACAGGAACTTAAGAGAGACACAATTGTCTTAAATTGATACCCCTCACCTTATACCAATTATCTTGTGACTTAACTTTAAAGACACAGGGCCCCAGCCCTCGTTATTACCCCCTAAGTAGCCCTGCGGGGCACTCCCGGAAATTTTTGGAAGGTTCTGCCTAAATCTATAATTACTATGCCTACGTTTGTTATAGGCGGACTGTGTTTTACCCCCACTTTTTTTGTGTTCTTTTTGTTTTCCAGCCCTGGTTGGGTGGGCTGTATCTCTGCAAGTGCCTATACTATGCAACTCAGATGTACATATTTGTGCCATGGATCGCACTAGGTGTGAATGCGGATGGAAATCTCATACTTCTTCTTGCTTGCTCAAGTGGCATATGGTCATGGGTTCAGTGGCTCACCTTTCAAGAACCACCCGCCCAAAGGCATGAACGCCTATTATGGGACTCTCCCTCGTCTAATGGGTAAGCAGAGAGATACAATCCTCTCCTGGAACATCAGAGGATTACATGACCCAACGAAGAGGACTGCCTTATTTACTTTCCTTTCACAGCAAGACCCCACTATCATATGTTTACAGGAATCGCACTTACTAGGGACACTACCCATCTATTGCATATGTCCAAGTACCCGGTGCAATTCCACTCTGTACATACCAGATACTCAAGAGGAGTTAGTATTCTGTTCTCCAGGTCCACTGCATTTATCAAGCATGATGTACAAATAGACTCTGAAGGCAGATTTATTTTTCTAATGGGTGTATGGGAATCTCAGACATGTATTATTGCTAATATATATGTGCCCCCACCTTTTACATTGACGGTTTTATAATGCTTGGCTAGATTCTTATCTAAACACTCCCAGCTACCGGTATATGTACTAGGGGACTTTAACAGTGCATTGGATGTCTCCCTTGATGTACATAAAAAATACTGTCCCCAAGGTCCCAGAGCGGTCCCAGAGCGGTCCCAGAGCGGGCACTCCTCTGGCTAGGTTTGTGGGGGAGCTTGAACTGGTGGACTTTTGGAGATGTAAGTCTCCCCTCCAGACCCAGTTCTCCTGCCACTCGCTGACGCATTCTACACTATCTTGTATTGATTTTGCACTAGGAAATGACTTAACTTTTTGCTATGAACCGAGAGTGACATATTTGGCCAGGGGTTTGTCCAACCACTCTCCGGTGCAGCTTAGCTTGAACCTTCAAAAAATTCACCTACCTGTGCACTGGAAGCTGAATCCTTTTTGGCTTCAATTGTTAACGGAGGCAGATAATTTTCAATTGCAGATTCAATATTTTTTAGAAACTAATAAACCCTCCGCTGCACCTGGGGTGGTATGGGACACCCTAAAGGCTTTCATTAGAGGGATGTGTATAAAAGAAATTAACTCAATTAAAACTAGTACCAGACAATGGGCTAGACATGTGGCTCAGGCGGCAGGTAAAGCAGAGGAAGTGTATCTGCAGACTCCTATGCCTGAACATGAAAGACAATGGACAGACGTACAGAAACTTTATTGCACTGTACATTTACAGCAAGCTGATAATAAAAGATTTTTCACATCCCAAACATACTTTGAAGAAGGGGAAAAAACTGGCTACATGTTGGCAGTGATAGCTAGGTCACAACAACCACCCCCAGTAGTACATAGTATTACAGCATCATCAACATTAACGGTTACTGACACACCCTCCATCCTGAAGGAGTTTTGCTCCTTCTATCAGGACCTATACTGCTCCAGGGTTTCTTATCCTGCAGAGGAATTGACACAATTCCTGGAATCAATTACATTGCCCCAACTTCAAGAAACAGACAAGAAACTTTTAAATGCCCCCCTCACCCTGGAGGAACTGCTTGCTCTAGCTACATTTACGAACTCAAAGGCCCCAGGAAATGACAGCCTACCAATTGAATTATATAAAAAATTTGGAGGAATACTCTTACCGGAGTTACTCCATACACTTGTAGAGGCGTTTAAATCTGATTCTTTGCCGGGATCTATGTATGAAGCGGTGGTGGTAGTCATATTGAAACCAGGGAAGGAGCTTGATAAACCAGAATCCTATAGACCCATCTCACTTCTAAATACGGATCTGAAAATCCTTACGAAACTTATAGCCATGCGGCTCTCACAAATGGTGTCCAAATTAATACACCTGGACCAGTCCGGATTTATACCAAATAGGTTCATGGCAAATAATCTAAGCCGCCTATATCTCAACATGCAAATACCCACTGATAATCAAGGTCAAAGAGCTATTCTTTCATTAGATGCCGCTAAGGCATTCCATAGTGTTGAGTGGGATTATCTATGGAAAATATTGGAAAAACTTAATTTGGGAGAAACTATCATATCCTGGATCAAACTACTGTACAAAGCACCAAAAGCCTGCATTAGAATAAACAACACTTTGTCACCCTCATTTGATCTGTGCAGGGGTACTAGACAGGGCTGTCCCCTATCACCCTTACTTTTCGCCCTAGCCATAGAGCCACTGGCGGCTGCCATAAGAGAGAATGCAGAAGTAGTTGGATTTAAGCAGAGTACAGGGGAAGATAAATTGGCACTATATGCTGATGATGCACTTCTATTTTTAGGCGACACGTCCACTTCATTGGTTAAACTTATGGAATTAATCCATACATTCGGAAAATTTTCCGGATTTAAAATAAATTGGGACAAGTCGACAATATTACCTTTAGACCCACTGACAGGACCCCCTTCCTCGGACAGCTGAACAGATTAAAGTAGTGGATAAATTCAAATATCTGGGCATAGTCATACACCCTAAGTTGGATCAATATATAAAGCTAAACATAGACCCACTTCTTAAAAAGTTTCAAGAAAAAACAATCAGCTGGATTAAGTTGCCCCTTTCTGTTGTCAGCAGATGCAACTTGATAATTGATGATATGGAACCCACAAATTTTATATGCGCTCCACAATGCGCCTCTCTGGATCCCTATTCATGTATTTAGGAAATGTAATACCATTTACCTTGCATTGATATGGAGAAAACAGGTCCCAAGGATTAAATTGGAAACTTTACAGGAGGAAAAGGACTCGGGTGGATTAGCGGTTCCAAACCCATTTTACTACTTTATAGCGGCTCAGCTACAGCATTTAACTGGTTGGCTTTGCACCGAGTCCTCTGATCCTATTCGCAACATTGTGCGCACACAAACTTCTGGCGATGGTCTTGTGGAGTGCATAGAGGCAGGCAAGCTGGGAGCTCTTACGCAATATCCCACACTATTTCTGAAAGATAAGGTCTGGAACAAAACCAAACAACGCCTACAATATGCTGGATACATGAATTGGTCACGCATATGGCATAATCGTAACTACCCAGAACTAGACAAGCTACAAGGCTTTTCCAGCTGGTCAAGAAATGGAGTAATCTATATCCCACAACTATATTGTGGGGGGATTCTCCAAGACTTCCAATCAATACGCACAGAATTTAATTTACCTAACACTGCCTTCTTCCAGTACCTACAACTTAGGCATGCTATAGCGACACAGGCTACAAAGTCCACATGGGAACTGACCAGACCCACAGTACTTACACAACTAATATTGTCATCATCCCTGAAGGGACAAATTTCCTCCATATACAGATCCCTCCTTTGCCAGGTATCTAAGGCAATGACTGTGAGATGCAGAGATGGATGGGGAAATGACATAGGACATATCTCAGATGAGGAGTGGAACACCATACTAGACAACGTACTTAAAGTGTCCCTGTCCTCCTCTCAAAAACTCACTCAATTGTTTATTATCCATCGTACATATCGCACGCCTGAAAAGCTATAGAAGTGGCACAGAAGAGATGACCCACTATGCCCCCGTTGTCTTATAGATAATGGTACACTTGTCCACATGCTGTGGAAATGTCCGAAGCTACAAAAGGTATTGGACATTAGTGATAAATACTATCAACAGCATATGGAACCTCAAATTTACAACTGACCCCAAGCTGTGCTTACTGGGATGGCTTGATGAAGAACAATACACACCCCATACCTACAGTGCCATTTTGAGGACATTATTCCTGGCTAGGGATGAGCTTCGTGTTCGAGTCGAACCCATGTTCGACTCGAACATCGGCTGTTCGATCGTTCGTCGAATTGCGAACGATATGGGCCGTTCGCGCCAAATTCGTGTGGCGCGTCACGGCCCATAATTCACTGCGGCATCGCAGTGCATTGCTTGCTGATGATTGGCCAAGCATGCACTATGACCCGCATGCTTGGCCAATCACAGCGCCGCCTTAACAGAGAGCCGTAATTGGCCAAAGCCAAGGAGGCTTTGGCCAGTTATGGCTCAGGGGATTTAGTACACGCCCCACACTATATAAGGCCGCCTGCACGGCGGCCCTGTGCAGTGTGTTCCGGTGTGCTGAGAAATAGAGAGAGAGAGAGACAGTGTCATTTCATTTGAGTTAGCTAGATTAGGCAGGACAGTCAGTCAGTTAGCTGCACTTAAAGTGTATTGTCTATATATATGCATCCCAGGTGTTGCATATATATATATATATATATATATATATATATATATATATATATATATACACTGTATTCAGTTTAGCTAGATCCGTTCCTGTTATCTTCCAGACTATTTACATTTAGTGCAGTGCGTCCTGCTCACAGTGTTCAGCTAGATCCGTTCCTGTTATCTTCTTACTGACAGGCAGGCTTGTCTTGTTACAGTATTTTGAAGAAAATTACTGGTGTTCTTTTGATCCTATTAGTACCACAGTCAGGCAGCTAGACTATTTACATTTAGTGCAGTGCGTCCTGCTCACAGTGTTCAGCTAGATCCGTTCCTGTTATCTTCTTACTGACAGGCAGGCTTGTCTTGTTACAGTATTTTGAAGAAAATTACTGGTGTTCTTTTGATCCTATTAGTACCACAGTCAGGCAGCTAGACTATTTACATTTAGTGCAGTGCGTCCTGCTCACAGTGTTCAGCTAGATCCGTTCCTGTTCTCTTCTTACTGACAGGCAGGCTTGTCTTGTTACAGTATATAAAGCTACCTGAAGAAAATTACTGGTGTTCTTTTGATCCTATTAGTACCACAGTCAGGCAGCTAGACTATTTACATTTAGTGCAGAGAGTCCTGCTCACAGTGTTCTGCTAAACCTACAAGTTAGTGGGGTGCGTCCTGCTCACAATGTTCAGCTAAACCTACAAGTTAGTGGGGTGCGTCCACCTCACAGTGTTCAGCTAAACCTACAAGCTAGTGGGGTGCGTCCTGCTCACAGTGTTCAGCTAGATCCGTTTCTGTTATCTTCTTACTGACAGGCAGGCTTGTCTTGTTACAGTAAATACAGCTACCTGAAGAAAATTGCTTGTGTTCTTTTGATCCTATTAGTACCACAGTCAGGCAGCTAGACTATTTACAGTAAGTGCAGTGCGTCCTGCTCACAGTGTTCTGCTAAACCTACAAGTTAGTGGGGTGCATCCTGCTCACAGTGTTCAGCTAAACCTACAAGTTAGTGGGGTGCGTCCACCTCACAGTGTTCAGCTAAACCTACAAGCTAGTGGGGTGCGTCCTGCTCACAGTGTTCAGCTAGATCCATTTCTGTTATCTTCTTACTGACAGGCAGGCTTGTCTTGTTACAGTAAATACAGCTACCTGAAGAAAATTGCTGGTGTTCTTTTGATCCTATTAGTACCACAGTCAGGCAGCTAGACTATTTACAGTTAGTGCGGTGCGTCCTGCTCACAGTGTTCAGCTAAACCTACAAGTTAGTGGGGTGCGTCCACCTCACAGTGTTTAGCTAAACCTACAAGCTAGTGGGGTGCGTCCTGCTCACAGTGTTCAGCTAGATCCGTTTCTGTTATCTTCTTACTGACAGGCAGGCTTGTCTTGTTACAGTAAATACAGCTACCTGAAGAAAATTGCTGGTGTTCTTTTGATCCTATTAGTACCACAGTCAGGCAGCTAGACTATTTACAGTTAGTGCAGTGCGTCCTGCTCACAGTGTTCAGCTAAACCTACAAGTTAGTGGGGTGCGTCCTGCTAACAGTGTTCAGCTAAACCTACAAGTTAGTGGGGTGCGTCCACCTCACAGTGTTCAGCTAAACCTACAAGCTAGTGGGGTGCGTCCTGCTCACAGTGTTCAGCTAGATCCGTTTCTGTTATCTTCTTACTGACAGGCAGGCTTGTCTTGTTACAGTAAATACAGCTACCTGAAGAAAATTGCTGGTGTTCTTTTGATCCTATTAGTACCACAGTCAGGCAGCTAGACTATTTACAGTTAGTGCAGTGCGTCCTGCTCACAGTGTTCAGCTAAACCTACAAGTTAGTGGGGTGCGTCCTGCTCACAGTGTTCAGCTAAACCTACAAGCTAGTGGGGTACGTCCTGCTCACAGTGTTCAGCTAGATACATTTCTGTTATCTTCTTACTGACAGGCAGGCTTGTCTTGTTACAGTAAATACAGCTACCTGAAGAAAATTGCTTGTGTTCTTTTGATCCTATTAGTACCACAGTCAGGCAGCTAGACTATTTACAGTTAGTGCAGTGCGTCCTGCTCACAGTGTTCTGCTAAACCTACAAGTTAGTGGGGTGCGTCCTGCTCACAGTGTTCAGCTAAACCTACAAGTTAGTGGGGTGCGTCCACCTCACAGTGTTCAGCTAAACCTACAAGCTAGTGGGGTGCGTCCTGCTCACAGTGTTCAGCTAGATCCGTTTCTGTTATCTTCTTACTGACAGGCAGGCTTGTCTTGTTACAGTAAATACAGCTACCTGAAGAAAATTGCTGGTGTTCTTTTGATCCTATTAGTACCACAGTCAGGCAGCTAGACTATTTACAGTTAGTGCAGTGCAGTGTTCAGCTAAAGCTACCTGTAGAAGGTTGGTGGTTTTCTCATACTACAGGCAGGCAGTTGATTTTGCTAGCTGCAGTATCAGTACATATATATATATATATATATATATATATATCTATATATATCCCAGCTTAGTGCAGCTACAGGCCATTAGTATGTCTGGAAGGCCAAGAAGGAGAGGCAGACAGTCACAAGCCAATAAGAGAGGGCAAGCAGGCTCTGTGTCTAGTGCTGGTCGTGGAGACGGTGCATCCTCATCAGCACGTGGCCATGGGACACGCTTGGCCTTTTTTTCGGCAGCTGGCCATGTTGAGCCGCAACATGCGGAAGACTTGGTCGAGTGGATGACCAAGCCGTCCTCATCCTCCTCATCCTCTCTCACCCATGCCCAGGGTACTTTGTCTGGCAAAGCAGCGGCCTCCTCCCTCGGCTCAATGTCATCAGTGACTCCTTCCCTAGCCCCACCATATCCTCCTGAGGAGTCCCTCGAACTGTTTGACCACAGTGTTGGGTACATGCTCCAGGAGGATGCCCAGCGTTTGGAAGGCTCTGATGATGATACTGAGCTCGATGAAGGCAGTAACATGAGCACGGACAGAGGGGGTGCCCAAGAAGGACAGCAATCTGGCAGTCATGCTCCCCCTGCTGCAGCATACTGCCAGGTTTGCTCCAGTGATGAGGAGGGAGGGGATGATGAGGTCACTGACTCAACATGGGTGCCTGATAGGAGAGAGGAGGAGGAGGAGGAGGCGGCACATCACCAACGAGGCAGGATGCCCTCCAGGGGCCAGCCTAAGGGCAGAACATTGACTGCATCACACCCCAAAGCTCCACATGTGCAGGGCGCTGCAGTCTCTGCGCGTTATTCAAAAAGTTCTTTGATGTGGGCCTTTTTTGAGACGAGTGCATCAGATCGCACCGCTGCTATTTGCAACATATGTCTCAAGCGTATCTTGCGTGGCCAAAACATCTCCCGCTTGGGTACCACATGCTTGACCAGACATATGTTGACCTGCCATGCAGTTCGTTGGCAAGCGTATCTAAAAGACCCACACCAAAGAACAAAGAGGACCTCTCCTTGCTCCTCATCAGCTGAGATTTCCAACCCCACTAGACCTTCAGTCCTCTCTGAGACCTGCACTGAGAGGAATGAAGGTGTAGAATTAGGTGTGTCACAGCCAAGTACTTGTGGGCAATCTGATTTTGGTACACCGACGTCAGATTGTACCAGGCAAATTTCCCTGCCCCAGCTGCTGCACCGCCGAAAGAAGTTTGCTCCCAGCCATCCACATGCCCAGCGGTTGAATGCTAGCTTGGCAAAATTGCTAGCACTTCAACTGCTGCCTTTTCAGTTGGTAGACTCTGCCCCCTTCCGTGAGTTTGTGGAATGTGCGGTTCCTCAGTGGCAGGTACCCAAACGCCACTTTTTCTCACGGAAGGCGATTCCGGCTCTCTACCAGCATGTGGAAGGCAATGTCCATGCCTCGCTGGACAGGGCGGTCAGCGGTAAGGTGCATATTACCGCTGACTCATGGTCCAGCAGGCATGGACAGGGACGTTACCTAAGTTTCACGGCGCATTGGGTGACTCTGCTGGCAGCTAGGAAGGATGCAGGACAAGGTGCAGTAGTGTTGGAGGTTGTTCCGCCACCACGCCTCCAAAATGCTAATGATTGTGACACACCTCTCTCCTCCACCCCCTCCTCTTCTTCTTCCTCCATGGCCTCTTCCTCGGAACCAGCGGTGCTCCGTAGTCATTCAAGGGGCTACGCAAGTACGCAGGCCAAAAGATGCCATGCGGTGCTTGAGCTGGTGTGCTTGGGGGACAGGAGCCACACTGGGGCAGAGGTTCTGTCAGCTCTGCAGGGGCAGGTTCAGAGGTGGTTGACGCCACGCCAACTTAAGGCAGGAATGGTGGTTTGCGACAATGGCACCAACCTCCTCTCTGCCCTCCGACAGGGACAAATGACCCATGTGCCCTGTTTGGCTCACGTCCTTAACTTGGTGGTGCAGCGGTTCTTGGGCAGGTACCCGGGCTTACAGGATGTCCTGAGGCAGGCCAGGAAAGTCTGTGTGCATTTCCGCCGGTCATATAATGCCAGTGCTCGGCTGACGGACCTCCAAAAGGAGTTTAACCTGCCCAAGAACCGCCTAATCTGTGACATGCCCACCAGGTGGAACTCAACGTTGGCCATGCTGCAGCGGCTGCACACGCAGCAGAGGGCCATTAATGAGTACCTGTGCGACTATGGCACCAGGACAGGGTCAGGGGAGCTTGGTTTTTTTCCCCACGCCAGTGGGCCATGATCAGGGATGCATGCACTGTCCTGTCACCATTTGAGGAGGCCACGAGGATGGTGAGCAGTGACAGTGCATGCATCAGTGACACTGTCCCCCTTGTCCACCTGTTGGAGCACACGCTGCGTGGAATAATGGACAGGGCACTTGAGGCAGAACAGAGGCAGGAAGAGGAGGACTTCCTTAGCTCTCAAGGCCCCCTTTATCCAGACAGTGTTCCTGCGTGCCCGCCGATCACACAGGAAGAGGACGAGGAGGAGGAGGAGGAAGATTGTGTCAGTATGGAGGTGGAGCCTGGCACTCAGCATCAGCAGCAGTCTTTAAGGGATCAGTCCCAAGAAACACATGGACTTGTACGTGGCTGGGAGGAGGTGGCTGCTGACCATGTCGTCCTTAGTGACCCAGAGGACTCCGGACCGAATGCCTCAGCAAACCTACGCTGCATGGCCTCCCTGATCCTGCAAAGCCTGCGTAAGGATCCTCGTATTCGTGGTATCAAGGAGAAGGACCAATACTGGCTGGCAACCCTCCTTGATCCACGTTACAAGGGTAAGGTTGTGGACCTTATCTTGCCATCGCAGAGGGAGCAGAGGATGAAACATCTTCGGGAGGCCTTGCAGAAAGGTCTGTGCAACGCGTTCCCAGAGACTGGGAGGTTACAAACTCCTGTTTCTGGACAACGTGTTGCTGAGGCTTCGGTCAGTCAAAGAAGGAGCGGTGGAGAAGGTGGCCGTTTGACCGATGCGTTCAGACAATTTTTTGGTCCGCAGCCCCAAGGTATGATCGGTTCCAGCATCGCCATCGCCAGCGTCTGTTTTACATGGTGCAGGAATACCTAGGGGCAAGATCAGACTTGGACACCTTTCCCACCAAAAATCCTCTGGGTTACTGGGTCTTGAGGATGGATCACTGGCCAGAGCTTGTACAGTATGCAATTGAGCTACTGGCCTGTCCTGCATCCAGCATTCTTTCGGAACGCACATTCAGTGCTGCTGGAGGCGTGGTAACCGATCACAGGGTGCGTCTGTCCACTGACTCGGTCGATCGACTGACCTTCATAAAAATGAATCAGTCTTGGATCACCACCAGCTACCAAGCACCTGATGCTGATGTAACCGAATAATTTTTTTTGAAATCTCAGATCCCTTCAAAGACTGCCTATGCTGATGCTGAGTGACTATCCCTGAGTAATTATCCTCTTCCTTCTCAATCATCACGCTGATAGCTTGTAAGAACATTTTTGGTTCTGGGCGCCACCACCAGTGCCTAAGGCACAATTTTTCAGCCCCTGTTTTACAGGGGCGTGTAATTACAATTTTTGATGTAATACTTTGCAGCAGGGCTCGTTCCTGCATTCCAACTAGAGTGTCTGTGAGGGGTTGCAGTGTTGTGGCACCAGCACCAGTGCCTAAGGCCTAATTTTTCAGCTCCTGTTCAACAGGGGCATGTAATTACAATTCTTGATCTAATATTTCACAGCAGGGCCCTGTGAGGGCTTACAGTGTTGTGGCCACAGCAACACCTAAGGCCCAAATTTCTGCTGAGTATATAGGGCAGGACCCTACTTTCAAACAACTAACTTACAAACGACTCCTACTTGCAAACGGAAGGAGACAACAGGAAGTGAGATGAAATCTACCCCTAGGAAGGGAAATTCTCTCCTGTAAGAGTTAATATGGGAAAAACATTTCTCCTTTCCACTGATGCTTTCCAATCCATTGGGACAAAAAGTGAGGTGAAATCTTCTGAAGAGGAGGAAAGACAGCAAAACAAATGTCACAGGGGTGATAACCCTTCCCTATGTTTTCCAAAAAGCTTAAAAAAGATTTTTTGGCTGGAGCTAAACACGTTAAAAATTTACCCGTTCAAAATTACAAAGAGATTCTACTTAACAACAAACCTACAGTCCCTGTCTTGTTTGCACCGCCTGTATACTGCTGTTCAGAGTATATAGGGCCTGGTGGCCCCACACCTTTCCTTATTTTAATTTGGGTGTGGGGTTCCCCTTAATATCCATACAAGACCCAAAGGGCCTGGTAATGGACTGGGGGGTACCCATGCCGTTTGTCTCACTGATTTTCATCCATATTGCCAGGACCCGACATTACATTAAACCCGCAAGCAGTTTTAAATGAGATTTTTTCCTTTAAAAATGACATTTGGTGCAGGGACTGTTCTAAACACGGGAAACACGCGTCACTTTACAGGCATACTATAGACACCCCTCAGGTACGATATTTAAAGGAATATTTCACTTTTTTTTTTTTTTACTTTAAGCATCATTAAAATCACTGCTCCCGAAAAAACGGACGTTTTTAAAAGTTTTTTTTGCATTGATACATGTCCCCTGGGGTAGGACCCGGGTCCCCAAACCCTTTTTAGGACAATACCATGCAAATTAGTTTTTAAAATGAGCACTTTTGATTTCGAACGTTCGAGTCCCATAGACGTCAATGGGGTTCTAACGTTCGTGCGAACTTTCGGTCCGTTCGCAGGTTCTGGTGCGAACCGAACCGGGGGGTGTTCGGCTCATCCCTATTCCTGGCTATGAAACTCATTGCTAGGAAATGGTTGTCTACAACAGCACCCACACATAAAGAATGGATAGCTTCATTAAATGACTCCCTTATTAGAGAACAACTTACATATAAACACTGAGGTAGTGTGAGTAAATTTGAGAATATATGGGACCCCTGGTTGGACACCCCTGGACTAGCTCCACTACGTCTGGTTCATAATAGAATTCTGGGAGGTAGAGTCATGTCGTCAAATGTACCACCTTAAAACTTGGTAGTCTGGAGTATCTGTTAGATTTGAAAGGAGGAGGGGAAACGCCACCCCATTCGCATAACTGTCTTAGATTAGAGTTGCTACGAGCATGATGGGCACTGCAGAGGTTGAAATGTATATAGTTGTTTTACCCAATGGTTAACACATGCAAATGTTACACGTTGCTCCCCGCTTGTTAGGGGATGATTATACCCTGTTCTGCTGACCGGCCCTGATAAGACCGGGAGCAGAAGAGGAGGAAAGACATGAAACTTATGGAGGACACACGTGATTAGTAATGAGACCAGGAAATCATAACCACAATAATTTCATCATTCAAGAATATTTTTATTTTTTGAATGCGATGATCCATTTATTTTATACATATTAGAGCGTTTGGTCATGTGACAGTGATGTTTATATGTCCTCACAAAAGATAACATCTCATCTATATAATGGAATGCAAAAGTTGTCGCTTTTTGTTTTTTGTGTTTGTTTTCAATAAAAATGATCTAATTTAAAAAAAAATGTCTAAAAATAATATACCTGGCTCCAGATGGTCACATCTGGTTCTTCCAGGATGGAAATCCCAGGTTGGTCCTCATCAGCCTCTGCTGGGGTGGAGGGAAGGGTGGAGGGAAGGGTCGAAAGAGATTCCCTGGCTGCAGTCTGGTCATCAAGAAAACGTAGTTTATTGTAGTACCACAGCCTGGGTCTATATACATAATCTGCTGATGCTCCTGATCTCAGGGAAGTCTGGATCTTGTTATGCTCGCTTCTGTACATATTCCTCAAGATCCCAATTTTCCTATCCACAATCTCCACGGTTGCTTCTGGGATGAAAGTCTGCACAAATGCCAGAAGTCTCTGCAACGTTGCCTTCCTTACTGGTTTAATGTAATATTGAGGGTGTTTGACCTCCCACAGATTCCTCATCTCTCTGTACTTCTCAATAAATTGTGTCAGAAATTCAGGGTCCTTAAATTTAGTATTATTTTTTTCTGTAAAAGACTATAAACACTAATGTTAGGCTAAACTCTCATAATCTTATTCCAACATAGGCCTCAATCTTTAAAAGCAGTATAGGCCGCTACAAAAGTAATAAAATTTACCTTCGTTTTGGACACTTACAACTTCAGTTCCGCTTTCCTCCGCGCACCAAACGTACATACGGCACATGCGTGATAGCTTTATACACACTGCATATTCGTGAAACTCCGCCTGCGTTCTTTTTTAACGATTATTCTCTGCCCCTTCTCTCTACAGTGCGCAGTAGGAGCAAAAATGGCGGAGACACAGCAGGTGTGTACTAATTACTCCAGTAATGAGGAAAGCCCGGAGCCCGAAATATCCCGATCCGGGAAGAGGAGATTTAAGGCCTCCAATATGGCCTTTGAAGAGATGGTGGAGATGGTGGAGATGGTAGCAATTTTGCAGAGAAAAGATTATGATGGGAAGCATGGACCATACGCTTAGCCTAATTTATGAAAGGCAAAAATAATGTCCAAAGTGGTGAAGACCCTGCATCATAAATTTTGGGTACGACGCTCTAAAGATCAGCTGAGGAAACGATGGTCCAACCTTAAATTGAGGGAGCCGGATCAGTACAGACAAATCAAGAAAATTCTTAAAAAAAGTAAGTACTTGTCATGTGTTCCTATTCTGATTATTACCTTGCATGCTGCTCCATGTGCTTTTCTTTACTGTACAGTTTTAATCGTTAATCGTTCATAGGAAACATTGTTTGCAAACATAACAATGTATTTAGTTGATACAGGGTTTAACCAACATTTTGTTCTTGGGTAATTTGTCTTATTAAAAGAAGTTTAGGACATTGTTGTCTAGATGTCTTTGAAACTAGAATGAATTGCAAATTTAATTCAGTGGAATGTAAGGAGAGGACGCTCAGCAGCTGTTTACACATCTTGACTCAGGAGCACTAGTATGGGACACCAGAATACATGTTTTAGGGTAACCCACAAAGGTGCTCCAGTGGATACTTGTTGGGGTGTTTCTATCTGTAAAATGTGGCCAAAAAAGGTGAGTATTCCAGCTTGTTTCAAAGGGAGTTTTAATCGTGTCTTCAACTTGGATCTCTGCCCAAACAGACAATTGTACACCACTTCAATACAATGTTTCATATTCCTATTCCTGGATTCAAATATCTGTGTGCTAAGTATACCTTTTGTTTCATTCTCATAGGGGAGAAAAGACTCAGACAACCTGATCCCAGGGACCCCCGACCTCGCCTGCCGGATTGGGAAATCAGCCCAAGCCCCACCGAGGATGTTGAGGAAGGAGCGGTGGAGGAAGTGGGCGACATGGGCACCCCACCAGGTGAGTGTCTGACACCCCAGCTTCTGGTAATCTATGTATGCCTGCATATTTCTAAATACATCTTTTTTCATCAATTTTAGGTGATGTTCTGATTGTGGAAAGGGAAGCGGTGGAACCAGTTCCAAGCACCAGCGCCACCATCGAGGATGTTGAGGAAGGAGCGGTGGAGGAAGTGGGCGACATGTGCACCCCACCAGGTGAGTGTCTGATACCCCAGCTTCTGGTAATCTATGTATGCCTGCATATTTCTAAATACATCTTTTTTCATCAATTTTAGGTGATGTGCTGGTTGTGGAAGAAGGGGAACCATTTACCACGGACAGTGCCCAAAGATTAATTGGGCAGATCATGGCCTGGAATGGGGATATTGATGCCATGCACACTAGCCTAGACATTGGCTGGACAATATGCAGCAGGAAATGAAGAACATGATTAATGTTTTCTAATCCCTTTTTACCAAAAAAAACATTGATCATGTTTTTAATTTCCTTTTTTGCTGACCCCATTCTGGGCTTTGACTTTTAACAATTTTAGGCCTGTTTGTTAAAAAAAAAAAAAAAAATCCCCAAAATAATGATGCCTGTTTATAAGAAACCAAAAAAAATAATAAAAAAAATAGGGGCCTGTTTGTAAAATAAATAGATAAATAAATAAATAGAGGCCTGTTTGTAAAAAAAAAAAAAAAACAATGATGCCTGTTCGTAAAAAAAAATTAAATTATTTTTAAAAACCCCCAAAAAATTTTGTTTTAATATATATATATATATATATATATATATATAAACAAATACTAAATGCACATGTGAATGTGCACAGATTAAAGATTATGTTTTAATCAACAAAATGTGTGTGGCTTCTTTTTTCAATGCTCAATACCAGTTTTGTAAGTTATTTGGTGTTTACAGTGACAATGGGGCTTATTTACTAAAGGAAAATACACTTGGTAGTACAAGTGCACTAGGAGAACCTAGGAGAAAGCCAAAAAGAAAGGCAAGCAATAAATACATTTCTAGATTTTATCTGATCATAATTTTTTATTCAGAAAAATTAAAGATTGTCTGGCATTGCAATGGCCCCCCTACCCGTAAAAAAATCAACATATTTATCACAAACTTGACGGGCGCTTTGGGGGGCCAAGCCAGTACGGCCAGTATCCAGGCCCGTCAGAGGATTCTCTGTAAGTCCGGCCTCAAGCCCAACAGATGCAAGATAATTGGTGGAATGTTTGCTTAAATAATTGTGCAGGATGCAGCAAGCTAGGACAATGTGATTTAGTTTGTAGTCCTCCATGTGAATGACTGTCTGAAACAGGCGGAACCAGCTGGCCATTATCCAGAAGGCATTCTCTACAACTCTTCTCACTCTGGCCAGCCGGTAGTTAGAAACCCTCCTCTCCGGGGTGAGGGTCCTTTGGGGGAATGGTCTCATCAGGTGCCTCGCCCAGACCGAAGGCTTCATCTGCAATGAAGACAAAGGGGAGTCCTTCCACGTTATCTGCATCAGGTGGCAATCCCAGGCCACCACTCTGGAGACACTGGTAGAAATCCGTCTGGGCGAAGATTCCTCCATCCGACATCCGGCCATTCTTCCCCACATCCACATACAGAAATTCATATTGTGCTGACACCACCGCCATTAACACAATACTATTAAACCCCTTATAATTAAAATAGTATGACCCCAAATGGGGTGGTGGCACGATGTTGACGTGTTTCCCATCTATAGCCCCTCCACAGTTGGGAAAGTCCCAACAGGTGGCAAAATGGGATGCCACAGTCTGCCATTCCTGTGGCGTTGAAGAAAACTGGGGAGTCAAACAAGAAAAAAAAATATGAGTACTTTTGCACATAACATTGCAAGCACATTACACAAAAAATATTCTTGCCCAGCATCAGTATAACATTCATTTTAAGTATTATTTAAAGACTAAAATATAAGGCCCACTTATCAGATTCTTCACCCCCACTGATGGCCCATTGATATTTGTTTTTTGGGGGGGGGGATTATAAATCAATTTAAGGACAAACAGACCATTTTGATAAATTTTAGGGGGGGGGGGATTATAAATCAATTTAAGGACACACAGACCATTTGGATACATTTTAGAGTAAAGCACTACAATGGAGCTGACAAAATACATTGTTAAATGACTAGACTAGGTGGATATGGGTCCAGCATAGCATGCTGGGGAGGTTAGTGAAGGCAAATATGCATGCAGGACAAAAAATTACATACAAAATTACAGCATGCATGAGGACAAAGGGGACATTCACAGCATATTGCAATCATGGTAATTAGTGTTTGAGTAAAGAAATACATTACATTAGCAAACATTTAATACAATAAAATGTGATGTTAAAGGATAAAAATCTTACCTTAATATAGTCCTTCTGCAGGACCTGGATGATGGCAGAACAGGTCTCTGGGATAATGATCCCCAGAGCCTGGGGGGAGATGCCTGTCGAGAACTTAAGGTCCTGCAGGCTTCTCCCCGTCGCCAAGTACCGCAACGTGGCGACTAGCGTCTGCTCCTGAGTGATGGCTTGCCTCATGCAGGTATCCTGCCTGCTAATATAAGGGGTCAGCAAAGCCAACAAACGGTGAAAAACGGGGTCCGTCATCCTGAGAAAGTTCCTGAAATCCTCAGGATTATTCTCATGGATCTCACGGCGCAAAGGCATGTGAGAGAACTGGTCATGCTGGAGCAACCAATTCTTCATCCATGAACTCCTCCTCACCCTGTTCATGGACTGGGCTTGGGCTGAAGAATGAACTACAGCACCAAGCACATACAATGCATGAGCTCTACAACGAGTACGTACACGCAACACGGCTTCAAAAGGGTCGGCAGGTCAGGACGCACTTAACAAAACGCACTGAAGAACAGCAAGACCTGTGAAGAGCGAGCTGAAAATCAGCAACGAGCGGACAATAACACACTGGTAAATCGATGCGAACTGACTACATGCACTGAAAAGTAGACACAAACCTCACAAGCACAAACTGAACAACAGTTAAATGATCTGAAAAACACGAGTCTGAAAAAGCGCGAATCGTCTCTCACCAAACTTCTACTAACACAAGATAAACATGAAATTAGCAGAAGGGGCCCAACGGGTGGCGCACAAGCTATTACACTTCCTTTTAATAGTCTCGTCGGACCTGGTGTACGTCACCGCGTACTAGGCGGTCGGACTTTGATGTGATCATGTGTAGGCAAGTCTGTTCATTCGGAAAGTCCATTGGAAGTCCGTCGAAAGTCCGTCGGATAGTCCGTCGGACCAGTCCGGTCGAAAAGTCCGCTCGTGTGTACGCGGCATAACTCTGATGACTACTGCACTAAGCATTCTTATAAAAAAGCACTACACAACTTTTGCAACAGGTAAGTGTAGGTAAGCTATGAAAATGGTGTTTTTTAGCACAAGGTCTATTTGACTAAATACCTATTTTTGTGTAACTTCAAATAGGCATTTAACTAACAGGTCAAAACAATACAAAACATACTTTATTTCTTATGCTAGTACACAGTAAATCATGAGTAAGGCTTCTTATATTTTAGATCTTGGAACAGAGTTGGTAGAGGTCCAGCACACAGACTTATGCCCTGTACACACAAGCGGACTTTTCGACCGGACTGGTCCGACGGACTGAATCCATCGGACAATCCGACCGTGTGTGGGCTTCATCGGACTTCCGACTGACCTTTTTGATCAAAAATCCGACGGACTTCAGATTTGAAACATGTTTCAAATCTTCCCGCCGGAACTCCGCCGGACCCAGTTCCTATCGGGAAGCCCGTTCGTCTGTATGCTGGTCCGACGGACCAAATACGACTCAAGGGCAGCTACAGCACCTGCCCGTGAGAATGTTTCCAACGCGATCCTGTCGCGCTGGTTCTCGGCGACAGGGTACTATACATCTCGCACTCGCTGCAATAGGAAAAACACATTTTCCTATTGCAGCGAGCGTGAGAAAGAGGTGACAATGTCCCTTAGGTCTGGTATGCATTTTAAGGGGAACCCCCTATGCCGAATAAAACGGCGTGGGGGTCCTCCCAACATCCATACCAGGCCCTTATCCGAGCACGCAGCCCGGCCGGTCAGGAAAGGGGTGGGGACGAGCGAGCGCCCCCCCTCCTGAACCGTACCAGGCCGTATGCCCTCAAAATGGAGGGGTGGGTGCTTTTGAGAAGGGGGGCACCCTGCGGCCCCCCCACCCCAAAGCACCTTGTCCCCATGTTGATGAGGACAAGGGCCTCTTCCCAACAAACCTGGCCTTTGTGAATGAGTATGGGGTACATCGTACCCCTACCCATTCACCTGGGGAAAAAAGTGTCAATAAAAAAACACACGACAGGTTTTTAAAGTAATTTATTAGGCAGCCTTCTTCCAATTTCGGGGGTCTCTTCCAACTTCTCCGCTCTCTTCTCCCGGTGTCCGGTTCTTCTGCCGGGCTCCTCCGATATCTTCTGCTCTTTTGCCGCTCTCTTGCTAGCAGTGGCCCGGTCTTCTCCATCTTCTTCTTCCCTCCTCTCTTCTTCCGATGTTGACACAACGCTCTCTCCCGCTGTAGTGCCGTGTTCATGGTGTGCAATGACTTATATAGACATGGGGTGTGGTCACCGAGTGATGTCACCCAGTGACCCCGCCCCGGCATGCTGGGACTGTGACATCATCAGGGGCAGGGTCATCACACGGTAACCATGCCCCATGCCTATATAAGTCGTTGCGCACCGTGAACACAGCATTACAGCGGGAGAGAGCATCATGTCAACATCGGAAGAAGAGGGAAGAAGATGATGGAGAAGACCGGGCCACCGATAGCAAGAGAGCGGCAAAAGAGCAGAAGAAAGCGGAGGAGCCCAGCAGAAGAACCGAACACCGGGAGAAGAGAGCGGAGAAGTTGGAAGAGACCCCCGAAATTGTCTTTCTTTTATCTTTTTTATTTTGCATTGATAAATGTCTCCAGTGGCAGAGCCCAGCCACCTATGCCCATTTTTTTTACTAAAATCATCTCCCTTAGACTTTAATGGGGTTCGGGCACTATGTTCGGGGTTTGTGAATTTTTCGGTGTTTGGTAAACAACCAGAACACCTACCTTTCCTTAGTACATTCCTTACTAGTAAATATTTGATGCACCATGTACCAGTGACTGTAGGTCTGGCTATGATCAATGTATGAATGATAAATTATCGCCATTAAGAGCCACCATCCCAATGTCTCTCATTGGTACTGGTCCCAGAACCAAATTTCTATTCCTATTCCTGAACTTGATTTCCCCATTGGCTAATGTTTGAAGTGAAGGTGAAGGAGTTTCTACTGAGGACATCACCACTGAATCCCTAGAAATATTGGTCAGGTTTTACATAGTATTAAAGAGGAAGTAAAGCCTGATGGGTTTTACTTCCTCTTTTGTTCCCTGCAAAGTAAAAGCATAATAGGCTAGTATGATCGCATACTAGCCCATTAAGTGGCAGTTACCTGCAAACGAAGCCCGCACTGTCCCTGCTGGAGGTCGCATCCATCTTCGCCCTTCTTCCTTCCGGGGCTGCAGACTCCAGCTCTGTGACTGGCCAGAGTCACGTGACGTCACTCCTGTGCATGCGTGTGGGAGCCAGTAGTCACGGCACATGCCGATGACATCATTGGCGCAGTACAGAGTAAATATCTCATAAACGGCGCACATTTAGGAGATATTTACTATACCTATAGGTAAGCCTTAATTATAGACTTACCTATGGGTACAAATTGAAAATGGAGGTTTACAACCACTTTAAAGAAAAACAAGCTAAGAGGACCAGGTAAATGGACATATAATTGTATAATATGAATAAGGTAAAGTACACACTGCTACCGCCTGCGATCAACTGTTCTTGTGATCTTGATTCATTGGATCAGATGTGCCCTTTACTAAAGTCACATTAAAAATAATTGCTTTCAAATGCCAAGCTAAATAAGAGGGCAATATTTTATGATTAATTCTTCAATAAACAGCATTTTTCAAAATGTGTTTAATGAGTCCCTCATTAATGATTCCCTTATATGTGAAGAGCTACATTTGCTACATTCCTCTATAGTTACAGCAGTAATTTTTCCGCTTGAACAAATGTCACATGTGACATTACCATAAATAATGAATAATCAAAGAAAAATCAAACCAAACAAGCACACTGTGCTCAATACCACTCAACTGAAGAAAACGAATGCCCTGTACACACAATAGGATTTTCCAACGACAAAAGCGTGGATTTTTTTACGAAGGATGTTGGCTCAAACTTGTCTTGCATATACACGGTCACACAAATGTTGTGGGAAATTCCGAACGTTAAGAACGCGGTGACGTACAACACGTACAACGAGCCGAGAAAAATGAGATTCAATAGCCAGTGCGGCTCTTCTGCTTAATTCCTAGCATGCATGGACTTTTGTGCATCGGACTTATGTACACACGATCGGAATTTCAACAAGTTTTGTTGTTGGAAAATTTGAGAACCTGCTCTCAAACATTTGTTGGCGTAAATTCCAACTACAAATGTTCTATGGAGCATACACACGGTCGGACTGTCCGACAACAAGTTCACATCTAACATTTGTTGTCGGAAAATCCTATCATGTGTACAGGACATAACAATGTCAGAAAATGTTTTACTATTGGGGGAAGGATTTATGTTTGTAGCTTGTATGCCAAAAGGCTTAATACATCTGTCATTATTTTTGACTAGGAAAACGTTTTGTTTTTTTTTATTTTCTTTTTTTAGTTTTGGATAGAGTAAACAGTAATAAAATTTAATTAAAATAACAACAACAATGGGGGTGGCCTTGACGAGCTCCCCTTGGTGCACCAGGAGGGTTTGTCTTGCTAGGTATAATACACCACCTGGGAGATAAGTCCACAAAATTTGCTTCTTTGCGTTTAGTGTTAGATTACCCCCCCAGACTTTAGATATTGCTCTCAAAATTCTGCATGCTTAGTCCTATAAGCTTAATTCTAGGTCTACGGTATACTAAATGGACTTGTGGAGGACAACGTACTAATCTCTAGGATGTCTTTTACCAAGTTTGTCAATACTTTTCTGGTATGTCTTCTTGGTTCAAATTTGACACTGTCCACTTACGATTGTATTTGAATATCCTATTCGCATACTTACTATAATAGGGGTTGTAAGTAAAGGTTAGCTGCAGTGGCGGATGGTGCTCAAAATTTTTGGGGGGGCGCAAACAAACTGAAAAATACTGAACCCCCCCATCAATTGCAGCCTCACTGTGCCCATCAATTGCAGCCATTGTGCCCATCAAATGCAACCACCTTTCCCATCATATGCAGCCACTGTGTCCATCATATGCAGCCATTGTGCCCATCATATGCAGACACGTGTGCCCATTATATGCAGAAATTGTGCCCATCAAATGCAGCCACTTGTGCCCATCAAATGAAGACACGTGTGCCCATCATATGCAGCCACTGTGCCAGTCACATGCAGCCACTTGTGCCCATCACTTACATCCACTTGTGCCCATAAAATGCAGCCACTTGTGCCCATCAAATGTAGCCACTTGTGCCTGTCATATGCAGCCACTTGTGCCAGTCAAATGCAGCCACTGTGCCCATCATATGCAGCCACTTGTGCCCATTATATGCAGCCACTGTGCCCATCATATGCAGCCACTTGTGCTCATAATATGCAGCCACTTGTGCCCATCATATGCAGCCACTTGTTGCCATCATATGCAGCCATTGTGCCCGCCAAATGCAGCCACTTGTGCCCATCATATGCAGCCATTGTGCCCCTTGAAATGCAGCCACTGTGCCCATCAAATGCAGCCACTTGTGCCCATCATATGCAGCCACTTGTGCCCATCAAATGCAGACACTTGTGCCCATCATATGCAGCCACTGTGCCCATCATCACACAATTGGGTGGGATCAGGGCGCACTTTCTGCACCCTGAGCCCACCCTATTTTGAAGCCTATTAGAGCCTCTGGATCTAATCAGGTGCTTCAAAAAGTACCCCCCTCCCACCCCCCACCATAGGAATCCATGAGTCTGGTATCCTGAAAGGGGCCAGGCACATGGATGGGGGGGCAGCGCCCATGCGCCCACAGTGCACTGGCCACCACTGGTTGACTGTGTTGCCTTCCTCCCTATGACACAGTTTGCTCCCAGATGGGGTGTCTGGGTGGGGTGGACTATACCTTTACAGGAAGTTTAGCATTACTACAGTTTCCAGTATTCAAGTTCAATTGTGACTCCTGTTTTTTTAAATATTTTCTTGTAAGCATTCCTCAGTTATATGTCCTAAGGTGTGACTGAAAATACCAATGTTTTCTTATCTATTTGTACCTTTTTCTGTGGAAAAAATAAATAAAGTTGATTGAAACAAAAGAAAAATAACAGCAACAGTTGAGCATTTGTTAGTGCACTTGATACTAGAGAGGGTTTGATTTACTAAAGGCAAATAGACTGTTCACTTTGCAAGGGTAGTTGCACTTTTTTATAGGGGTTTTCCCTATAAAAAGTAAATGAAGTGGCTTTCAACATCTAATTATGTTCAAGTAAAAAATGTTTAGGTTTTTTTTCCTTGCACGTGTAGCACTAACTCTCGGTGGAGCTGCTGGTTTAAGCGGGTCTGTTACCTTCACTCTGCTTCCCTCTGTTTCACCGACACCGAGTCTAGGGTTCCGTTGAGTTTATCTCTGGATGACACACGCACCAACACTGGAGTACGTTTTCAATGCTTTATTAAACAAACGACTTAGGAAGTAGCAGGAAAGAGGTAGAAAGGAAACTCGCAGAAGAAACTCAAATATTCTCTGGAAGGGTTCTCTTGACAAAATGTCATGGTAGAATTCAAATACAATTTGGAATGCGCTCCCCTTGTGGGATACACTCCTTGCTCGTCTGGATAGGCCTCTCTCACCAGTCTAGCAGCCAGTACGCAGCATGAATCAAAGTCTCTGCCACAGACTTGTGCCCATTATATGCAGCCACTGTGCCCATCATATGCAGCCACTTGTGCCCATAATATGCAGCCACCTTTGCCCATCATATGCAGCCACTTGTTCTCATCATACGCAGCCATTGTGCCCGCCAAATGCAGCCACTTGTGCCCATCAAATGCAGCCACTTGTGCCCATCATATGCAGCCACTTGTGCCCATCAAATGCAGATACTTGTGCCCATCATATGCAGCTACTGTGCCCATCATATGCAGCCACTGTAGCCATCAAATGCAGCCACTTGTGCCCATCATATGCAGCCACTTGTACCCATCATATGCAGTCACCTGTGCCCATCAAATGCAGCCACATGTGCCCATCATATGCAGCCACATGTGCCCATCAAATGCAGCCACTTGTGCCCAGTATATGCAGCCACTTGTGCCCATCATATGCAGCCACTTGTGCCCATCAAATGCAGACACTTGTGCCCATCATGTGCAGCCACTGTGCCCATCATATGCAGCCACTGTAGCCATCAAATGCAGCCACTTGTACCCATCAAATGCAGCCACTTGTGCCCATCATATGCAGCCACTTGTACCCATCAAATGCAGCCACTTTTGCCCATCATATCCAACCACTTGTGCCCATCATATGCAGCCACTTGTGCCCATCATATGCAGCCACTTGTCCCCATCATATGTAGCCACTGTGCCCATCATTTGCAGCCACATGTGCCTATCATATGCAGCCACTTGTGCCCATCATATGCAGCCACTGTGCCCATCATATGCAGCCACTTGTGCCCATCAAACTCAGGCACTTGTGCCCATCAAATGCAACCACTTGTGCCTGTCAAATACAGCCACTTGTGCCCATAATATGCAGCCATTGTGCCCATCAAATGCAGCCATTGTGCCCACCAAATGCAGCCACATTTGCCCATCATATGCAGCCACTTATGCCCATCAAATGCAGCCACTTGTGCCCATCATATGCAGCCACTTGTACCCATCAAATGTAGCCACTTGTGCCCATCATATGCAGCCATTGTGCCCATCAAACGCAGCCACTGTGCCCATCATATGCAGCCATTGTGCCCATCAAACGCAGCCACTGTGCCCATCAAATGCAGCCACTTTTGCCCACCATATGCAGCCAATTGTGCCTATCAAGTGCAGCCATTTGTCCCATCATATGCAGCCACTTGTGTCCATCAAATGCAGCCACTTGAGCCCATCATATGCAGCCACTTGTGCCCATCATATGCAGCTACTGTGCCCATCATATGCAGCCATTGTGCCCATCAAACGCAGCCACTGTGCCCATCATATGCAGCCATTGTGCCCATCAAACGCAGCCACTGTGCCCATCAAATGCAGCCACTTTTGCCCACCATATGCAGCCAATTGTGCCTATCAAGTGCAGCCATTTGTCCCATCATATGCAGCCACTTGTGTCCATCAAATGCAGCCACTTGAGCCCATCATATGCAGCCACTTGTGCCCATCATATGCAGCTACTGTGCCCATCATATGCAGCCACTGTAGCCATCAAATGCAGCCACTTGTGCCCATCATATGCAGCCACTTGTACCCATCATATGCAGTCACCTGTGCCCATCAAATGCAGCCACATGTGCCCATCATATGCAGCCACATGTGCCCATCAAATGCAGCCACTTGTGCCCAGTATATGCAGCCACTTGTGCCCATCATATGCAGCCACTTGTGCCCATCAAATGCAGACACTTGTGCCCATCATGTGCAGCCACTGTGCCCATCATATGCAGCCACTGTAGCCATCAAATGCAGCCACTTGTACCCATCATATGCAGCCACTTGTGCCCATCATATGCAGCCACTTGTACCCATCAAATGCAGCCACTTTTGCCCATCATATCCAACCACTTGTGCCCATCATATGCAGCCACTTGTGCCCATCATATGCAGCCACTTGTCCCCATCATATGTAGCCACTGTGCCCATCATTTGCTGCCACATGTGCCTATCATATGCAGCCACTTGTGCCCATCATATGCAGCCACTGTGCCCATCATATGCAGCCACTTGTGCCCATCAAACTCAGGCACTTGTGCCCATCAAATGCAACCACTTGTGCCTGTCAAATACAGCCACTTGTGCCCATAATATGCAGCCATTGTGCCCATCAAACGCAGCCATTGTGCCCACCAAATGCAGCCACATTTGCCCATCATATGCAGCCACTTATGCCCATCAAATGCAGCCACTTGTGCCCATCATATGCAGCCACTTGTACCCATCAAATGTAGCCACTTGTGCCCATCATATGCAGCCATTGTGCCCATCAAACGCAGCCACTGTGCCCATCATATGCAGCCATTGTGCCCATCAAACGCAGCCACTGTGTCCAACAAATGCAGCCACTTTTGCCCACCATATTCAGCCAATTGTGCCTATCAAGTACAGCCATTTGTCCCATCATATGCAGCCACTTGTTTCCATCAAATGCAGCCACTTGAGCCCATCATATGCAGCCACTTGTGACCATCATATGCAGCTATTGTGCCCATCAAACGCAACCACTGTGCCCATCATATGCAGCCACTTGTGCCCATCATATGCAGCCACCTGTGCCCATCATATTCAGCCATTTGTGCCGAACAAATGCAGCCACTTTTGCCCATCAAATGCAGGCACTTGTGCCCATCATATGCAGTGACTTGTGTCCATCATATGCAGCCACCTGTGCCCATCATATGCTGCCACCTGTGCCCATCAAATGCAGCCACTGTGCCCATCATATGTAGCCAATTGGGTGGGATCAGGGTGCACTTTCTGTGCCCTGAGCCCACCCTATTTTAAAGCATATTAGAGCCTTTGGATCTAATCAGGTGCTTCAAAAAGTACCCCCCTTCCACCCCCGCCATAGGAGTCTATGCGTCTGTTGTCATGAAAGGGGCCAGGCACATGGATGTGGGGGCAGCACCCATGCGCCCACAGTGCACGGGCCACCACTGGTTGGCTGTGTTGCCTTTCTTCCTATGACACAGTTTGCTCCCAGATGGGGTGTCTGGGTGGGGTGGACTATACCTTTACGGGAAGCTTAGCATTACTATAGTTTCCGTTATTCAAGTTCAATTGCGACTCCTGTTTTTTTAAATATTTTCTTGTAAGCATCCCTCACTTATATGTCCTAAGGTATGACTTAAAATACCAATGTTTTCTTATCTATTTGTACCCTTTTCTGTGGAAAAAATAAATAAAGATGATTGAAACAAAAGAAAAATAACAGCAACAGTTGAGCATTTGTTAGTGCACTTGATACTAGAGAGGGTTTGATTTACTAAAGGCAAGTAGACCGTTCACTTTGCAAGGGAAGTTGAAGACACTTGTGCCCATCATATGCAGCCACTGTGCCAATAACATGCAGCCACTTGTGCTCATCAATTACAGCCACATGTGCCCATCAAATGCAGCCACTTGTGCCCATCAAATGCAGTCACTTGTGCCCAACATATGCAGCCACTTGTGCCCATCAAATGCAGCCACTGTGCCCATCATATGCAGCCACTTGTGCCCATCATATGCAGTCACTGTGCCCATCATATACAGCTACTTGTGCCCATAATATGCAGCCACTGGTGCCCATCGTATGCATCCACTTGTGCCCATCATATGCAGCCATTGTGCAGCCATTGTGCCCGCCAAATGCAGCCACTTGTGCCCATCATATGCAGCCATTGTGCCCCTTGAAATGCAGCCACTGTGCCCATCAAATGCAGCCACTTGTGCCCATCATATGCAGCCACTTGTGCCCATCAAATGCAGCCACTTGTGCCCATCATATGCAGCCACTGTACCCATCAAATGCAGCCACTTGTGCCCATCAAATGCAGCCACTTGTGCCCATCATATGCAGCCACTTGTACTCATCATATGCAGCCACCTGTGCCCATCAAATGCAGCCACATGTGCCCATCATATGCAGCCACATGTGCCCATCAAATGCAGCCACTTGTGCCCAGTATATGCAGCCACTTGTGCCCATCATATGCAGCCACTGTGCCCACCGACGCCCCACTCGTGGGCCTGGAGGCTCTGGCAGCACCCCCAACCCCCCCGCGCGTGCGCTGCACTGACAGAGCCGAGGGGACTTACCACAGCACTGCAGCAGCTCCTCTCCAAAGCACCAGAGCAGCGGCCACCTCCGCTCCAGCGTGTGTCTTCTCCGCTCCTCTTCCTAAGCGCCAGGCATCCAATAGGGTGGCCTGGTGCTTTGGCTAATCAGAAAACAGGTCTGACGCCCTGCCTCCTGATTGACAGAGAGGAAGGTTAGTGTGAAAATAGCGAAAATTGATTCGCTATCATCACACAATTGGGTGGGATCAGGGCGCACTTTCTGCACCCTGAGCCCACCCTATTTTGAAGCCTATTAGAACCTCTGGATCTAATCAGGTGCTTCAAAATGTACCCCCTCCCACCCCCAGCCATAGGAATCCATGCATCCAGTATCCTGAAAGGGGCCAGGCACATGGATGGGGGGGCAGCGCCCATGCATCCACAGTGCACTGGCCACCACTGGTTGGCTGTGTTGCCTTCCTCCCTATGACACAGTTTGCTCCCAGATGGGGTGTCTGGGTGGGGTGGACTATACCTTTACAGGAAGTTTAGCATTACTACAGTTTCCAGTATTCAAGTTCAATTGTGACTCCTGTTTTTTTTAATATTTTCTTGTAAGCATCCCTCAGTTATATGTCCTAAGGTGTGACTGAAAATACCAATGTTTTCTTATCTATTTGTACCTTTTTCTGTGGAAAAAATAAATAAAGATGATTGAAACAAAAGAAAAATAACAGCAACAGTTGAACATTTGTTAGTGCACTTGATACTAGAGAGGGTTTGATTTACTAAAGGCAAGTAGACTGTTCACTTTGCAAGGGAAGTTGCACTTTTTTATAGGGGTTTTCCCTATAAAAAGTAAATGAAGTGGCTTTCATCATCTAATTATGTTCAAGTAAAAATGTTTTTTTTTTTTTTCCTTGCACGTGTAGCACTAACAGTCGGTGGAGCTGCTTGTTTAAGCGGGTCTGTTACCTTCACTCTGCTTCCCTCTGTTTCACCGGCACCGGGTCTAGGGTTCTGTTGAGTTTACCTCTGGACAACACACACACCAACACTGGAGTACGTTTTCAATGCTTTATTAAACAAACGACTTAGGAAGTAGCAGGAAAGAGGTAGAAAGGAAACTCGCAGAAGAAACTCAAATATTCTCTGGAAGGGTTCTCTTGACAAAATGTCCTGGTAGAATTCAAATACTATTTGGAATGCGCTCCCCTCGTGGGACACACTCCTTGCTCGTCTGGATAGGCCTCTCTCACTGGTCTAGCAGCCAGCACGCAGCACGAATCAAAGTCTCTGCCACAGACTTGTTTGGAAATAAAATCTGTTCAATCCTCTGCCACAGGATGTATAGATTTGCGGTAGTGAAAGTCAGTCACAGTGCTTGAACCTTTAAGCCGAGCCGGCAACAATATGCTGTATAGTTACTTTTGGATTCTTCCTCCAACCGAGTCACCAGGCTCCTCTATAGACCAGCATGCGGCGTGATCTCTCCAAGTTGGGTCCTCCCCTGGGATCTCCTCGGTTGTCCAGCTTCATCACACAGGACCGACAGCTCAGGACCATTCCTCGGACGCGGTGGCAGGCTACAGTCAAGCCTCTGGACCCACCCCTGCGCCGTAGTATCGTGAGCCTCCCGGACGGAGGACCACGAGGCTGCTCCTTAACGCATACCTGTCGGCCAGGAGGGCCAGCTGGTGGATGTAAAACGAACCCCAAAATATGGCGTCTGTCCCATAAATACCCTCGCCACCTCCACCGAGCGTGCCTCCGGGACAGAGGAGCATCCATACGCTTCAACATGTTGCCTTTCAAACCCTGACCAGTGGTAACAGCAACACCTACCAGTCAGCACGGAAACACCCGCAACGTCAGTCAGCCAAGCTGGAACAGAGGCGAACTTTTAACCTTCCTAACACACTATCTACTAAATTTACTAAATTTACCAAACATGCGGTAGATTGCAAATCTACCAGCGCTACATACCCCCCCACTATAATAGACATTGTCCCCAACGTCTGTCCCAACACAATAACAGTAACTCTCAAGCCTGAGAGTAAGCATTTGAGTTTCTTTTAACTTTTGACAGGCAAAGAGAGAGAGGAAAGACAGTTTAAAGGGGTTGTAAAGGTAAAAATTTTTTCACCTTAATGCATTATATGCATTAAGGTGAAAAAACTTTTGACAATACCGCCGCCCCCAGCCCCCCCCGTTTTACTTACCTGACACCTTGAATCTCCGCTGCTCGTTCCCATCATCTCTATTGCAGCTCAGCCTGGTCGCTGATTGGCTGCAGTGGATGGATTGAAAGCAGCGCAGCCATTGGCTCGCGCTGCTGTCAATCACATCCGATGACGCGGCGCGCCGGGGGGCGGGGCCGAGTGATACAGTGAGCGGCTATAGCCGCTGGCTGTATCACGGGAGCACGCCCGCAAGAACTAACCACCATGCGAGGGAGCTCGCATTAAGGTGGATAGTTCTTGCGGGGAGGAGCTGAAACAGCCGCCGAGGGACCCCAGAAAAGCAGGTTCGGGGCCACTCTGTGCAGAACGAGCTGCACAGTGAAGGTAAGTATAACATGTTTGTTATTTTTAAACAATAAAAAAATTACCTTTACAACCCCTTTAAAGACACTATGAGACTTATATCTATAAAACATTATGTTCACAGCCGTAAACAAAACCACAGTATAATGGCACACAACCTCACTAACTAACTAGCTGAAAAGCCTCCCAGCTCTATATATGATCCGATGATCCCTGAAAAGGAAACATAGTTAAACACACACATATACATCCTTTACAACAGTAGGAGCAAAGTCTCATTAAAAATGAAACTCTCTTCCCACTATCTACAATCTACCCGCAACGTCAGCCAAGCTGGAACAGAGGCGAACTTTTAAGCTTCCTAACACACTATCTACTAAATTTACCTAACATGCGGTAGATTGCAAATCTACTAGCGCTACATACCCCCCCCCCCCCACTATAATAGACGTTGTCCCCAACGTCTGTCCCAACACAGTAACAGTAACTCTCAAGCCTGAGAGTAAGCATTTGAGTTTCTTATAACTTTTGACAGGCAAAGAGAGAGAGGAAAGACAGTTTAAAGACACTATGAGACTTATATCTATAAAACATTATGTTCACAGCCGTAAACAAAACCACAATATAATGGCACACAACCTCACTAACTAACTAGCTGAAAAGCCTCTCAGCTCTATTTTTGATCCGATGATCCCTGAAAAGGAAATATAGTTAAACACACATATATACATCCTTTACAACAGTAGGAGCAAAGTCTCATTAAAAATAAAACTCTCTTCCCACAATCTACAATCTACCCGCAACGTCAGTCAAGATGGAACAGAGGCGAACTTTTAACCTTCCTAACACACTATCTACTAAATTTACCTAACATGCGGTGGATTGCAAACCAGCGCTACACACGTAATTGGGTATTTCTTGCAAAGACAAATTTTAGCACATTTACTAAACTCTGAGTATAATTTTTATGCAAAGTGCAACTTCTCTTGTGTAGCACCCTTCTAGGTAGGTGCTAGAAGAGAGCATAAGTTTGGGTCGTTCTGGTTAACAGAGGACCATTAGGTAATTCTAAAATGTCCTCTGCCTGGCACTGCAAGGAAATCATATTCATTTAGGTCCAGTGGATGGGAAAAGCACTTTCACTTACCAGATACATGGCTTCCTAGTAGACGGCGCTCCCCCTGCTCCAGCATTAGACCGTTCCTAAGCATCCTCATGTCCAATGCAGGGCTATGGCCCCTGTATCATTTTGGTGACATTGGGGGCATACCTAGATCTAAACAAGTATTTACCCTTGCAGTGCTGGGTAGCCCTACTGCAAGGGAAGATTTTTACTTTTGCCAGAGTTATATGTCTAACCTTCCTAAAACCACCATATACAAATGGGGTGAAGCTAGGAAAATTATAAACCAATCCGGGCATGCATTTCTTTGTTAAAAGATCTGTAAGTGTATTCTTGAAAGCAACCAGTGTAAGTACTTAAATTTGACAGTAGAGCTCATACTAGGGAAGAGAGACAGCACAAGGAGCCAATCAGTTGTGTTGCATTGTTATTATGCTGAGTTTATCAGTGTGCTGTGCTGTTGTGCAATGCTGTGTGAATCTCGGGTATCAAGATAACTTTTTAGGCTAGCCAAGTTCCGGGTCTAGATTCCAGGCACATTCGAATGAGGTAAGACTTTTTCCTTATTAGATACTGGGGTTGATTTCCTAAAGGTAAATAGGCTTTTCACTTTGCAAGGGAAGTTTCACTTTGCACGAGAATTTTCACTTTGCAAGGGAATTTTCCGCAGACTGTGGTGAATGTGCTGAAGTGTCACTTTGCAAAGAATACCAAATCATGAACAAGGAAAATAAAAAAGAACAGGGACATTTTATAGGGATACCATGATGCTGAATAGGAAAAAATGTAGACGAGAAAGGTCTGTGAAAAGTGTGGATTGTTTATACAAAATTAACAATTTTCTTGTTGTATACCGTTTAAACAGTTTCCATTAAAAATGTGCATAAAAGAGGCTTTTGCTAGTTCATATAAAAATAGCTGTGACTGCGTTTACTTAACAAGGCAGCACAAAAGCAACAATGATGTGTAAACCACAATAACCAACAGCATCTTGATTTCACTTTTTAGAGCAGTCAGAACAGTGAAAATCATTGCTGATGGCTTGCTATGGGTTACTGCATATTGCAGTGCTGTTTGCCATATTAAATGAGCCCAAAGCTGTTCAAATATACAGCACTTTCAAAACATCACATAGTAGTTGCTTGTTACTTCAAGTTTGCTGTTCCAAAATTAATTTGTAAATAAATACATTTTCAGGAAATAAGGGTTCACTCGTCATGTAGTGATGGTTGGCTTAGAGCTCATGGTTTAATTATAAGAAAAAATATTAAAAGTACACAATTCGCAAAACTAGCAATATAATGAAATGTGTTACTTTTCTTTCCAAAGCTCTAAATTTAAAGAACATTTTCTGTGCTTATCACAGAAATAATGAGATTCGACAGAGCATATCAGAAAATTTCAGGTTTAAAATAAGAACCTTTATCAGCAGTGTACAGCCTGAACTATATGTTTGTTTAAGATGATTTGTAATGTAGCTAATTATGCACAGGATGGCTACTATGTGCATGTCTGTCATTTGTGTTGAATGCATAAATATTTTAGTATACAACTTATACATTATGTTTAAAACCTTTTAGCTGCATTCAATGAAAAGCCACCCATTTCCTTAATTACTGTATATTCACTTATGTATGTATGTATGTGTATGTATGTATAAAAAAAAAACTTTACTATTATTGTAAAATATAGGTCTACCTTTTCCCACTGATAACCTGTTTATTAATGCTCCAAGCTGGGGATACGTTGTTAAATATCTCCTTTGTGAGCCAGCAGCTGACACTCACAGCTCTCATTCACAGCTGCCACTGACAGCTTGGGTGTCCAGTGATGATTTGTAACCAGAGAGCATGTAGATCATATAATCACTATATCAGCTATGACATAAAAATCACATATACAGTAGAATGGAGGTTTTATCAAATAAATAGGTCTTCAGCCTGCAAACACTGCCACTTCCATGCTGCAGTAAGATCCATCATCTATTTGATAGTGTAGTTATCAGATACAATGACTGTACTGAAAATAGTAAGAAACATTTTAGTTAATTTGTCAATAAAAAATAAAAAAATAAACAAAATATAAGTGTAAAATAAACTATATTTTTTTAACTAAAATAGGATACATATAAATATCTATGTAGCGCTAGTAGATTTACAATCTACCGCAGATTAGGTAAATTTAGTAAATTGTGTGTTAGGAAGGTTAAAAGTTCGCCTCTGTCCCAGCTTGGCTGACGTTGTGTGTGCTTCCGTGCTGACCGGTGGGTGTCGCTGTTACCATTAGTCAGTGTTGGAAGGGCAACATGCCGAAGTGTATAGATGCTTCTTTGTCTCGGATGCAAGCTCGGTGGAGGTGGTCCTCCGAGTTGCATTCTGGGCGAGGGTATTTATGGGACAGACGCCATGTTCTAAGGTCCTTTTTGCAGCCACCTGCTGGCCCTCCTGGCCGACAGGTATGCGTTAAGGAGCTACCTCGTGGTCCTCCGATTGGGAGGCCCACGATGCTACAGCACAGGGGTGGGTCCAGAGGCTTGTTTGGGGCCTACCACCGCGGCCGAGGAATGGTCCTGAGCTGTCGGTCCTGTGTGACGAAGCTGGACAGCCGAGGAGATCCCAGGGGAGGACCCATCTTGGAGAGATCATGCAGCGTGCTGGTCTATAGAGGGGCCTGGTGACTTGGCTGGAGGACATATCCAAAAGAAGTAACTATACAGCATAGTGTCACCGGTTCGGCTTAAAGGTTCAGGCACTGTGACTGACTGTTCACTGCAGAAGATCTGATACATCCTGTGGCAGAGGATCGTGCAGATTTACCCCCCCAAATAAGTCTGTGGCAGAGACTTTCGATTCGTGCTGCGTGCTGGCTGCTAGACCGGTGAGAGAGGCCTATCCAGACGTGCAAAGAGTGTGTCCCATGAGGGAAACGCATTCCATATAATTATCTGAATCCTACCGGGACATTTGTCGCTAAGATTTTTGCAAGAAGATATTTGAGTTTCTCCAGAGAGTTTCCTTTTCCGTCTCTTTCCTGCTACTTCCTAAAGTTTGACTGTTCAATAAAGCATTGAAACGTACTCCAGTGTTGGTGCGTGTGTCGTCCAGCAGTAAACTCAACGGAACCCCTAGACCCGGTGCCGGTGAAACAGAGGGAAGCAAAGTGAAGGTAACAGACCCGCTTAAACCAGCAGCTCCACCGTGAGTTAGTGCTACATGTGGGGGTGTCATCCGGGATTTGTTGACAGACAATTGTTGCAACCCAGTGGAGTGTTTTACCAGGAGATTACAGAGAGAGCTGGACTTTGAAAAAAAAATCTTTTCAGGAAGAGGAAAGGTTAAACTACAGGACTTTGCTTTTGGGTGCATAGACGCTGGGTGCCAGAAGAGACCCGGGAGCTACGTGACTGAAAGAACAAGTGGGAGGAGTTACCCTACTTGCTACCGCATGGGACGCGTGTAGTGTGCTTGGTGCCACAGGAGAAAAGAAGCCTTGTGATCGTGCTGAAAAGATCAGAGTGTGGCCATGTCTTTTCCGGCGTTGCAATCGGTTGTGGGACCCAGAGTGTTCCCTGCAAGCACCGTGATGAATACTGTTCAATCTGGAACTCTGCTCATGGATACTGGAGTTCGAATGAAACTGCAGGGGAAGTTTGTCCTGTATACCTTGGGAGATGTTGAGGGACTGGGCATGACCTGCCATCGATGTGGAGGATTGGCCGTGCATCTTCGTCCATTCGGCCGATGTCCGCAATGTGGAGAGTACTTGTTTGTAGTGGAGCCACCTACTATGCCACCCCGTGCCTACCGGATGGATTGGGTAACAGGTATCGCTACAGTGGAAGCTGCTACCGCTGCAGAGAGAAAGCGACGGGCCGCTACTTCGCCTGTTGCTGCCGAAAATGTTTCAGAAAGAGTCACTGCTGCTGCCGTCTCATCAGAAGACATTATTTGATTCCTGAATCCGCTACACCTGTTCCAGTGGTGCCTACTCAGAAGAAGGTGGGCTATGTGAAGGCTTCTCGCAGCCATGGTCGAGGCCTACCCCAGAGGTTACCTGAGCCAGAGCTACCAGAGTCTACGTCTGGAACGGATAAGCCATTGTTGGGGACTGTAAATAAGTATTTGCCAGCAGAAGAATTGAGAGACTCGGAAATAGAATCCATGTCGGATCTTTCCGGTGATGATGACTTGTTCGAAACCATGTCGCAAGAGCTATTGTGGTCACAAGGCGAAGATGTTGCCTCCACAATGACCCTTCCTGAATGGACTGCCATGAGTTCTGGGAAGACGTCGCCCTGTGTGGAGACGCACAGTGCTGTTGCTGGGACTTTGTCAAAAGTTATTGATTTCGCTACAGACACCGGCTGGGTCTATGGTGAAAAAGTCATTAGACTCCTGTGTACCGCCTGGTATGGGAAAAGACAGATCTTTGCCAAAATTTGCTCACTTGCAAAGGATGTTAAACAAGCGTGTGGCCGCAGAGTATGGATTAGAATTCCCCTATGTGCCCCAGGATGTCATGCGGGAGATTGAAGCTAATCGGGAACTTTGGTACAATGAAGCTATTTGGGACTACTTGTCTGTTCCTAAACCCTTTAGAAAGACTGGATGTTCTGTCCGGATGGATGAACGTTTTAACGGATGCTTTGTTCATTGGAACTATGGTCGGCATATCTATGCTGATAAAGTGGTAATCTGCAGACCGGGAAAGGACAATGCTGTATACTTTATCACCACTGTAGATAAAGAAGGAAAGTATGTGACTCTACCAGATCCTCGGTTTTACTGGTAATTGTGGACACTATTACTTTGAAGTTAGCTAGTTAGATAGCGACAGGGCAAAGAGATCTGCGTGGTCAAGGTCTACAGATCCTGTTCTGTGTTTAAATCCAAGGACTTCTGTTTGCTAGCTAGATTTCTTTTATAAGAAAAGTTCTTATGCAGGGATGGACTCCAAAAGTACATATTCTTTCTAAAACAAATCATAGGAAGAGAGTCTCATTTTTAAATGAGGCTTTGCTCCTGGTGTTACGTAGTGTGTATATATGTGTGTTTAAATATGTTTCTTTTCCAGGGATCATCGGATCATATGTATAGCTGGGAGGCTTTTCAGCTAGTTAGTTAGTGAGGTTGTAAAAAAAAAAAATTTTATATTGTGGTTTTGTTCGCGGCTGTGAACATAATGTTTTATAGATATAAGTCTCATAATGTCTTTAAACTGTCCTTTTTCTCTCTCTTTGCCATCTAAAGTTATGAGAAACTCAAATGCTACTCTCAGGCTTGAGAGTTACTGTTACTGCGTTTAGGACAGACGTTGGGGACAACGTCTATTGTAGTGGGGGGAGTATGTAGAGCTGGTAGATTTACAATCTACCGCAGATTAGGTAAATTTAGTAAATTGTGTGTTAGGAAGGTTAAAAGTTTGCCTCTGTTCCAGCTTAGCTGACGTTGTGTGTGCTTCCGTGCTGACCGGTGGGTGTCGCTGTTACCATTAGTCAGTGTTGGAAGGGCAACGTGTCGAAGTGTATAGATGCTCCTCTGTCTCGGAGGCAAGCTCGGTGGAGGTGGTCCTCCGAGTTGCATTCTGGGCGAGGGTATTTATGGGACAGACGCCATGTTCTAAAGTCGTTTTTGCAGCCACCTGCTGGCCCTCCTGGCCGACAGGTATGCGTTAAGGAGCTACCTCGTGGTCCTTAGATCGGGAGGCCCACAATGCTACAGCGCAGGGGTGGGTCCAGAGGCTTGTCTGGGGCCTACCACCGCGGCCGAGGAATGGTCCTCAGCTGTCAGTCCTGTGTGACGAAGCTGGACAGCCGAGGAGATCCCAGGGGAGGACCCGTCTTGGAGAGATCACGCAGCATGCTGGTCTATAGAGGGGCCTGGTGACTCGGCTGGAGGACGTATCCAAAAGAAGCAACCATACAGCATAGTGTCGCCGGTTCGGCTTAAAGGTTCAGGCACTGTGACTGACTGTTCACTGCAGAAGATCTGATACATCCTGTGGCAGAGGATTGTGCAGATTTACCCCCCCAAATAAGTCTGTGGCAGAGACTTTCGATTCGTGCTGCGTGCTGGCTGCTAGACCGGTGAGAGAGGCCTATCCAGACGTGCACAGAGTGTGTCCCATGAGGGGAACGCATTCCATATAATTATCTGAATCCTACCGGGACATTTGTCGCTAAGATTTTTGCAAGAAGATATTTGAGTTTCTCCTGAGAGTTTCCTTTTCTGTCTCTTTCCTGCTACTTCCTAAAGTTTGACTGTTCAATAAAGCATTGAAAACGTACTCCAGTGTTGGTGCGTGTGTCGTCCAGCAGTAAACTCAACGGAACCCCTAGACCCGGTGCCGGTGAAACAGAGGGAAGAAAAGTGAAGGTAACAGACCCACTTAAACCAGCAGCTCCACCGTGAGTTAGTGCTACATATACAGTATATAAATTATGTATTATATAAATAGTCATAAAGCTATATTCAAGTTACATAGGCTGATGCTGGCAAATTTTGCTGTTAAATTTAGTAAATCCTGCTTAAAATTCACAAAGCCCAAGCTTACTTGGACATTTCCATGGGGGACATTTAACAAAGTAAAAAAAAAAAAAAATACTGTACCATGGAGAGAGTGGAGAGAGTCCTCCTAATTTGACTTCAAGGGCATCATGGAAAAAACACCAATCCTAGGGGGCGCATGCGCGGCGCGAAACTGGACGGAAGCAGGAGATAAGAGCTCCGCAAGGACCGGAGACAAAAGCAGACTCCCCGGGGCTATTTACAGCACAACGATCACCAAAATATCCCACACCCCTGGCGGAACACACAGCGCATGCCGGGCTCAAGGAACCGCCGCGGCAAACCGGCCCAAAGATCCCTAACCAACTATTTACTCCATGTGAGGGAGCAGGGAAGGATGTCCCAAAATGGTGCCCAGCAGGACACAGTGCCAGCGCACTCGCAGGCTGCAGTCTCTTCTCCGGAGCACTCAACGGGAGACAGTGAGTATAGTCCACAACTTACAAAGGCTGATCTTGAAGACAGCCTCACATGCATGTACGACAAGCTAGCCAGGAAATTTCAGTCTGAACTCCACAAGTCCACAAACACCCTGTCCCTGGAGATAGCGGCTCTGGGTACTAGAACAGATTTGCTAGAAACAAAGCATGACGAACTTACCCTTTCTCATGCAGACCTGAGGAAAGATCATGAGGCCCTCTCAGAAACAGTTCTGTTCCTGCAAAACCACATCGAGGATCTCGATAATAGGAACAAGAGGAATAATCTGAGAGTTAGAGGGGTCCCAGAAGCTGTGACTGATCTCCCTGGAGCCATACAAAAGTTGTTTCAGTCGCTTCTCCCTGAGACTCCTGCAGCTTCTTTCACATGTGACAGAATTCACAGGGCCCTACGCCCTCCACCTCCCCGGATAAGCTTCCCAGGGATATTGTGTTATGCCTGAAAGATTTCCTGATAAAAGAGGAGATCCTCGGGGCCTATCGTAACACACCGAATATGCAGCTAGATGGGGTTATGATCCAGATATATCCAGATCTGTCACCCACCACCCTGGACAAGAGAAGGAGAATGAAAGAGATTACATCTGTACTCCAAGCTGCCCAGATTAGGTACCGATGGGGATTCCCCTTTAAGCTACAAGTACCACATAACGGTACCACTTACACGGTCACCACGATCCTGTAGGGGAAAGATTTACTGGTGAAGCTTGACCTCCTGGATGCAGCAGATCACCCAAGACTGCCTCCCACCCCACGCCCTTCAGCAATATGGGCCACACCATCACCTAGAAGAGAATGCCGCAATCAACGTTAGACTTTTTTGGTCCTACACTAACAAAGGAGGAAGCTATATTACCCGCATGTACAAAGATCCAAGGTTTATCTCTACCCCATGCGGAAGTCCTCTCACGCCCGTTTGATTGTTCCCTTACTCCAATCAAGTTGTTTCAAATCCACAGCTCAGGAGACCGGGTTCCGAGCAGACATCGGTCTGGAATCACAGTTCTTGCAACTTGGTTGGAGTCCTGGACCTATTGGTCCTATTTAGGAAGTTCTTTCTGGTCAGGGTGATTATGTCTCCCCTGACCCCCATAGTTGTAAAGCTGCTTTTTGCAGTCATAACGGACTGGTTAGTGATTTCGCAGAAGTTACTGCAAATAGTTTTTTTTTTGTTGTTGAGGTTAATTTTTTTTCTGTGTTTTTTACTGCTGCGCACTCTATTTTCTAATAGCAGGCTATATGGTTATCACACAGACATATTATGCTGGTTTAAGGCAATGTGGATGGATTCATGGGCGTTTTTTACTATCAGCCTAACTCCCCAAACAAAAGGAGAAAGGCCTTTCGCTCGTATAAGAAATTAGGGGCTGATATCCTACTCCTTCAGGAGACACATTTCTCCTCTCAAGGCCACCCTCAATATTTTGACAGGGCCTTTCAACAGGGATACTACACTACGTATCAGTCCAAGACACGCGGAGCCGCCATATTTATAAGAAACACGGTTATGTTTGATTTACATCATATATATAGAGACCCAGATAGTCGTTTTGTGACCATCCAGGGGAGTATCCAAGGAAAGTGTATTACCATAGCCTCTGTTTATGCACCTAATGAAGCCCAGGCCTCTTTTTTTAAAAGGTTTTTCCTAACACTGGATAAATATCACTCTCCCCACATACTTATAGGGGGTGATTTTAACCTGGTGGCACACTCAGACCTTGACAGGAGCAGTGGGGGTAGGTCCAACAGTGTTTTTCCCAAATCGCTACAGTACCAACTGAAAACCCATCAACTCTTAGACACCTGGAAAACTCATAATGTGGGTGTTAGGGAATACACCTTCTGTTCCCACCCCCACAACAGCTACTCCAGGCTGGACTACATTTTCTCCACAGCAGTGCTGACGGCTAACTCCGTCTCTGCTGGAATTCATGTTTGTCCGTGGTCCGTTCACCATATTGTGTCTAGTGACTTCTCTCACATTGGTCTATCAAGGGATGCGGGGGCCTGGAGGCTTAATGACTCCATGCTCACGGACCCAATAGCACTATCCCAGATAGCAGGTTATATTACAGAATATTTTGCGCACAATGACGTCGGGGAGATTTCCCCGGCGTCCTTGTGGGGAGCGCATAAGGCTGTACTGAGGGGTAGGCTTATACAACTAGCCACTGAACGTAAAAGACAAAAGCTCATAGACATTACCTCCCTGACGGCGGACCTAGATAAATTATATCACCAACATTGTCGGACCCCCACGCAAGTATTGCTAGATTAGATAAATCAGAAAAGAAAAGCACTGGACACTCTTTTATCAGAGCATACGGAAAAATCACTCTGGTGGTCCAGGGCTCGATTTCTACTTTATAGCAACTCGACTTTGACAATGTTCGCAAGGAAGTTAAAACAGTCCCTACAGCCCACACACACTTATAGACTGCGAGATGAGGTAGGCCACCTCACTTCCCACCCTAAGGAAGTGCTGCAACTTTTTTCTACATACTACAAAACACTATTAGCTGACCCAAGGGCTCCTAGAGATCCATCATCACAATCATGGTTAGATGCCATCCCCCTTCCTAAGCTGTCGGAAGAACAGCAACAGGCCCTTAACGCACCATGCACAGAGGAGGAGGTGGCCTCCATTATCTCTTCCCTTAAACCTTCCAAGGCCCCAGGCCCTGATGGCTTTACGGCCATGTATTATAAAAAGTTTTCCGGTCTATTAACCCCAAAATTAACTAGACTTTTTAACAAAATCCTGGCAGGGGATTCATTCCCGACAGATATGCTTATGGCTAACATGTCATTGATCCCAAAGCCAGGAAAAGATCATTCTCTCCCTCAAAATTTCAGACCTATTTCGGTCATCAATAATGATTTAAAAATATTTAGCCGCATATTGGCAGATCGCCTTGCATCTTCTATCCATACACTAATCTCTCCAGACCAAACGGGATTTATCCCCACCAGACAAATAACAGATAACATACGTCTCGCGACTAATATTATACAGGACGCTGACTTGCACTCCCGTAACGTCTTGCTGATGAGCCTTGACATCAACAAGGCCTTCGATAGTGTCCTCTGGCCTTATTTAGACACAATCCTTTCCAAATTCGGGATTCAGGGAGAGTTTGTAAATGGTTTCCGTGCACTATACCACCTACCTCAAACCAGAATTAAACTACCAGGATGCTCCTCTGAATATTTTCCCCTGGGGAGGGGTACCAGGCAGGGCTGCCCGCTCTCCCCTCTTCTTTTCACCCTAGCGATAGAACCCCTCGCTAGACATATTAATAGCAACCCCAATATTAAAGGATATTGTCAGGAGACGCAGGTCGCCTCCGTCCGCCGGGCTGCGGGGCCCATGCGCAGTGGGCTATCGCTGAGACGTACACCCGTTCGCGGCCCGATGGTGCGGCGCGCGCGGGTGCACGGCAGTCCCCGTGTGCGCGCCGTTGCCTGTGCGGGTGTCCAGTAGCACGTCACGCTGACGCGCTCGCCGGGAGGCTACTTCAGATGACTCCAGCACCCAGTCGGGTTGCTGGTTTGTCGTCAGCTTCTCCCGTTCCTCTGTACCACTGATAGTTCCTTGTTCCGGTTTGCTTATACTGACCCCTGCTGGTTAAAAGGATTACTCTGCCTGCCTGATACCCTGACCTCTGCTTGTTAAAAGGATTACTCTGCCTGCCTGATACCCTGACCTCTGCTTGTTAAAGGATTACTCTGCCTGCCTGATACCCTGACCTCTGCTTGTTAAAGGATTACTCTGCCTGCCTGATACCCTGACCTCTGCTTGTTAAAGGATTACTCTGCCTGCCTGATACCCTGACCTCTGCTTGTTTAAAGATTACTCTGCTTGCCTGATACTCTGACCTCTGCCTGCTTAACAGACTTTGATCTGCCTGATACCCCGGTTCTGACCTCGGCCTGCTTTACGGACTTCCTGCTCTCAGTTCCCCGGTCCTGCTCGGCATCCCATGGTGTTCTCCAAGACCAACTAGGACTTCTAGCCGGCCTTCCTGATATCCTGCAGTTACCGGAAGCCCCTGCCTCCACGTGCCCCCGATTCCCTGTATCACCTCCGGGGGTTCGGGTTCGGGTGCGTGTGGTCGTAAGGGCGAGCCGCTCTCGGCATCTTGGCCTCGGTGAGTATTAGCCGTGACAGATATATTAGTAATAGTCAAGAAATCAAGCAGAGTCTCTACGCAGATGATGTCCTGATGTTTCTATCTGATCCCTTAATCTCATTGCCCAATCTATTTTCAGCATTAGACAGCTTTGCCAGGGTATCAGGCCTGGGTGTCAACCCCTCCAAATGTGTGGCTATGCCCATTAACTTATCACTTTCCTTGATATCTTCCCTAAAAAGCAGCTTTGATATCTCCTGGAGTATGGAGTCGCTACAATACCTGGGCATACGTTTAGCACCTTCCCTTAAAAAAATATACACTCTAAACTACCCCCAGGCATTCTCAAATATTACTAAATTACTGGCCCAATGGTCCCTATACCATATCTCATTTTTAGGCCGCATACAAGCGGTTAAAATGTCGGCCCTCCCAAAATTACTATTTTACTTCAGGGCCCTGCCTCTGTATGTTCCTAGATCTACTATCCAAACCATTCAGAAGGCCTTGTTGCATTTTATCTGGCAGGGCAAACACCCACGCATGGGCAGATCCTTGATGTTTAGGTCCCGTGATAGAGGGGGAATGGGATGCCCTGACATATGGAGGTATTACCTATCAGCTAGAATGGTACAACTGGCCCAATGGCACATCACCCAGGCTCATATACCATGGTTACAATTCAAGAGAGCTTCAGTTAGACCCTATTATCTCCCAGGCCTTCTATAGACAAAAGCAGTGAACTACAGACTTATCTCTCAGCTCAACGAAATAGTTGGGCAGTCCCTATATCTCTGGACCTTATATAAAGATAAATTCGAGCTTCGTAATAAGCCCCCTCGTCTGGCATCATTTTTGGGTGACCCTGAATTCCCTGCAGCATTCCATGCTGAAATAGATTTCGCATACTGGTCCTTACAAGGTTTGGTGACGCAGCATTCTTTGCTACAAGGTAACACTTTCTGTTCTTTTGAACATCTAACCCAAAACTTTGCCATACCCAACTCGGATCTATTCAAATATTTACAGGTTCGCCATTTCTTCCAAACAGCTATTTCCCAGTTGGGAGCTGAAGTTGGTACACCCTTTGAGGGTCTGTGCCGGGAAGGGTCCAGGGATAGAGGGACGATCTCTACATTGTATAGGTACCTCAATGACCATCGCACTGAAGCTAAATCTCAAGCAATGTTGGGCTGGGAGTCTGAGGTAGGCCAGGAGTTCTCGGTAGAGGACTGGAACGATATGGTCTCCAATATGCATAAATGCACCCGTTCAGTGGCCATTAAAGAAACGGTACTAAAACTGCATACTAGATGGTATTACACACCGTCTAGAATTCATAGAATGTTCCCAACAATCACAGACAGATGCTTCAGGGACTGTGGAGAGAGGGGTACTCTTCTCCACACTTTTTGTAGCTGTAGGGTTCTGGAGTCTCTCTGGCAGCAGACTGCTTCAAAAATACTACAAATAACTGGGTCTGCCATTACCTTGACATATCAGATGTGCATTCTGTTTGCTGACCTCCCGCTGGCAACTCCCTCAGAACAAAAACTGATCCACACACTATTTAGCGCTATACAGTGGGCAATAGCCTTGAATTGGCGTAAACCCACAGTCCCCAAGGTCCCAGGTTCTTACTCGCATGGAATCGATAAAATTGATGGAACGTATTCACCACATGCTGCGGGATGCTATGGGAATATTTGATAGAAAATGGAACTCCTGGCCAGCTCCTTAGCTGGCTCGGGGCGATGGTTATTCCCATGGGTTCCATTACACAGTTTAGACCCAAACAGAAGATCCAGTTCATTGATATTCTACCTTATAATTTAGATACCCTCACATCATGACCTTAGGGAACTAATTAGATGTGATACCAGTCGCACCAGAAGCAGTATGTAATTTCATTTCAAAAGTTGTTCTAGTTATTTCTTTTTGTGCCTTTTTTTTATGTTGTTTTCTTTCATTGTTCTATGATACACAATATATTTACAGCATCTCAAGAACTTGAAAACTACAGGTGCTCCCTATGTAATTTTTGAATTTCAGCATTCTATTTTGCAGATTTCTACTATTTACAGTATTCGTGATTAAGTAGGCTGCTACCAATGTGGATATATGTTGCTGTAATATCTCTCAATGTAACTGATTGAAACCTTTTCAATAAAGCTTTTGTAAACAAAAAATAAACACCAATCCTCTAAATAACATGCTTGGGAGATGCACTTAAGCTGTACGTGGTATTGAAGAATACCACAACACTCTTTATTATTTCCAGTTAGTGTGTTTCAACAGTCCTGTCATTTATCTCTTTCAGGTACTTCTATAGCTATTATATCTTTTCCTCCATCAACACAGGTTTAACTTGCAAATGGGGCTAATATGAGATATCTCGGCTGGTTCAGTAAAGAGATAGAAGTGGTATGCCCCCTTCTAAATGGGTAACCCATGCTCTAAAATAATGAATAGCTCCATAAGTTCTGGATGATCTCTGGTTACCTGACAGCATCCAAAGGGGAACCCATGTTTATCATTGCCGGGAGCTATTAGGTGAGAAAATCCTTGCACCTATGACATTTTTGGCCTAATGTAGTGCTAGTACACTTTCCTTTTTTTTTGTTCCAAACCAAAGTTTATTGAACAAAGATAAAGGGAACAGTACATAGTCCAGACTTAGGAAAACATTATCTTAGTTATATGGTCTAGCAAATCGTATACAACTAAATATAACACAACATAGAGCCTATAAGTCATAGCGGAGAATAAGACAATTGCTCATACATTACTAATATGTCTTGTGTTATGTGATATAGTTGGTGGGGTATTTTTGAATCTATGATTTCGATAGTAGTTTATAATTTCAGGCAAGATATTGCTCATGGGCTGGTTACACTGGGTTTGTTATAATACAACGCTTCTACGTGTATTAGGATTTCTATCATTATCACTGTCTGTCCCTCTAGACTCACACGTGACCTGAATGGCCAAACCAGAAGGCCAAACCAATACTGCAAGATGTTGGAGGGTTATGGATTTAGAGGTGTGACTGATATCAAAAGAGTCTTAGGTGATTAAGATTAGTGGGGGTGGAAGAAGAAAGCAGGGAAGGGGGGAAGGGCATGGGGAGTGCGGGGAGGAAAAAAAACACTTTCTTATTCAGCGCAATACTAAAAGGAAAGTATAGTTTTTCTTAATTAGGGCAGTGTTATGATACAGATGGTGCACACTGTGTGACATCACTGCTATGAAAAAGAAATATTCAGCCTTAATATCATGACATTATTGCTTTACCACAACTATTCAACTTTATAAAACAAGTTGTCACATTGAAGGGCACTAGAAGGTGAAAATATGAGCTCAACTGTTTTTTTCTAATCTCTTGATGTGCAATCTTGCATTGATGATCCTGCGCCAAACATATTTTTGCTTCTTTTATATACTGTGTGACTCTGCCTTCGGTACTTGCTTGATCAAGCAGTGTTGTACATACAGTTGTGCTCAAAAGTTTGCATACCCTGGCATAAATCATGAATGTTGGCATCAATATTGAAAATGTGACTGATCATGCCAAAAATCACCTAGCGTTTTGCTCCTTTTTAAATCATAATGATAACCCAAATGGCACTGATCGAAAATTTACATACCTGGGAATGTTTGGCTTTGGTACAGACACACAAGGTGACACACATAGGTTAAAACGGCAAGTAAATGTTAATTTCCCACATCTCTGGCTTTTTAAATTGCAATTAGTGTCTGTGTTTAAATAGTCAATAAGTTTTTAGCTCTCACATGTATGCACTGAACAGGCTAGATACTGTGCCATGGACAACAGTAAAGAACTATCAAAAGACCTGTATAACAAGGTAATGGAACTTTATAAAGAAGAAAAAGGATATAAAAAGATATCCAAAGCCTTGAATATGCCAGTCAATATTGTTCAAACACTTATTAAGAAATTGAAAATTTGGGGCTCTGTTGATACCAAATCAAGGTCAGGGAGACTAAGGAAGAATGCAGCCACAATTGCCAGAAGAATGGTTCGGGATACAAAGAAAAACTCACAGGTAACCTCAGGAGAAATACAGGCTGCTCTGGAAAAAATGGTGTATTTGTTTGAAGGAGCACAATACCACAACAAAAATTAGCTGCATAGTCGAGTTGCCAGAAAGAAGCTTTTACTGTGCCAATGCCACTAAAAACCCAATTACAATATGCCCAACAACACCTTGACATGCCTCACAGCTTCTGGCACACTGTAATCTGGAGTGACAAGACCAAAATAGAGCTTTATAAGTACAACTGTAAGCGCTGTATTTAGAGATGGGTCAACAAGGTCTATAGCGACAAGAATACCACCCCCACTGTGAAGTATGGTGGTGGCTCACTGATGTTTGGGGATGTATGAGCTCTAAAGGCATGGGGAATTTTGTGAAAATTGATGGCAAGTTAAGTGCAGTATGTTATCAGAAAATACTGGCAAACAATTTGCATTATTCTGCATGAAAGCTGCAGACACTGGGGCACTCTTGGACTTTGCAGCACAATGATGAACCTAAGCACAAGGCCAAGTTGACCCTCCAGTGGTTCCAGCAGAAAAAGCTTAAGTTCTGGAGTGGCCATCCCAGTCTCCTGACCCTAATATCATTGAGCAACTCTGGGGAGGTCTCAAATGTGTGGTTAATGCAAGATGGCCAAAGTGTCACGTACCTGACAGAAGACTAAAAGGATGACCGGTCTCACTACTATCTCCAGCCCAGGCCCCACTGAGAGTGGAACAGATCGTGCCAAGGGACATGAGTGCCTGTAGGTGTTGATTGCAGAGATTGTGACCGGAGTTGTAGCATTGGTGAGTCAGGCAGAACATTAGGTCAGGAACTGCGATAATTCTGGATAAATCAGCCAAGGTTAAAGGGGCTCGCCGTCAGGCTTTCAGGTTCAGGGTGCATGGCTTGCCGGAGCTCCCTGTAGGCTTGAGACAGGAGCACACTGTGTCCACCAGGGCTGGGATGAGGGGCAGCCAACTCAGGCACTCAGAGGTAATGTGAAGCCAAACAGGAGACAGAAGCATAGTCAGAAGGGTAGCCGGAGTCAGCAACGAGTGGGCAGTGAGGTACCAAGGCATCAAGCAAAAGCAAGGTCAGGAGTAAGCCAAAGTCAGGAACCAATGATCAAAAGCATAAACAGAATCCAAGGTCAGGTCAATGGCAAGCCAGTTCAGAAACAAATATCAAGCAGGATTCAAGCAGGGCACAAGGAAACAGCTGAAGACCAGTCAGCGCTGAACAGGAGTCAGGGCATTTGCGTTCGCATTCTTGTGAATATTTGTTCGCCTGTGCACAATTCTATGGGCAATAGTATGCGGCACCCAACCTGTCACAGCAGTTCTCTGACACAAAGACTTTGCATGACCTGGAGGCATTTAGCCAATATGAATGGGCCGCTATACCACCTGCAAGAATCAGGGGTCCCATAGAGAACTATTACAAAAGACTGCACACTGTCATTGATGCTAAAGGGGGCAATACACAGTATCAGGAACTAAGGGTAGGCAGACTATTGAACAGGGGTCATTTAATTTGTTTACTTGTTGTTATATTTTGTTTTATGATTGTGACAAACTGTTATGAACTACAGTTGAATATGAATTCCATAAGAAATAAAAGGAATTTAAAAATGTTACATACTGTATACATTCTCCAAGGGTATTCAAACTGTATCTAGGTGGTTCTGCTGTATGTTTCTTCAGTTATTCCTTTTAAATGGGTTAGATTTCATTCCAGGAGGGAGGTCTCAGACTGTCCAGGATGCAACCTTATGTTCGTGTGATGCACGGAATATTTTTTTTACAGAACTATTGTTCAGTAAAAGTATATGACTAAAAGCTCACAAATTGGTGAAGGATAATATCATCAAATGCAATCAATCCATCATTCAAAATCAAGATGCAAATAATAGCAGATGAAACATAGAAAAAAAGCACGTTGTGTATATGGCAAGCCTTCTGAAGTACAAAGTGCTTTTAAAAAGAAACCCACCAAGCAAAGATCAGTAGAGAGGAAGAAGAGGATTGTAGTGAGAAAATGTAACTCATAATGGTGCACTCGTTCTGGTGATTCAGAATTTAAAAGTCGCAATCTCTCTTTTGAAATGTTTTTTTAAAAACCATGGGCAGATTATGAGGCGGCAGAGACTCAGGAGAGCTTCTGTCCTCATGCACATTGGTTGATCGGGATTGGGCTCAGGTGAGTATAAGGGGGGCTGCAGAGGGAGCTGCACACTGAAGCCTTTAGAACCACTTTAATGTATGGCTCTTAGGACAAAGGTACTGCTGCTTTTTGTTGGCTGTACAAATCTGAAAGCAAATAAGCCTTTGCAGTAATAGTAATTTGAAACGAACATATTCCCTACCACACCAAATTTGACAAACCTCAGCCAGTAGTCAGGAGAGTACCTACAAATCACGGGGCCCCATAGCAAGATTTTTTTTGGAGTAGAAATAATAATAACCATTATGCTATTTTCTATTATGACAAAATTATTAATCACACACAATGATTAAACAATCTGCATTACATTCTAGTTTTTTAAACTTTAACGTAGAACTACAAGCCTCAACTGTTATAAGCTATATTTTAGCTGAGGGGAAACTGGGATTTTTGACTGCAGTATGCACAATGAGGTAATTTCCATCTATGACAGAAGCTCAGAGGTCAATTCATCTATATAGCAAAGACAGCTAAGCAAATGCTAAACAGAGGAGGATCTGTGACTAGTGATGGTCCTGAGATCTGACTTCAGCTTTCGTATAATGGAAACTTTGTAGCTTAGTTTCCCCTGAATTTCAACTATATGCAGATATGAAAGGCACACATTTATACAGCCCTGTATTAATTAATACACCAATATATGTATCTGATTAAATCCAATGAGTGGAACTATCTGGATTTCACTTGTAATCAGACTCTTGTAGTTCTTGTACAGCACAGCTCAAACTAGGGTAGGGAAAAGCAGAACAATAAACAAATCAGTTGTGCAGCGGTGCTAGGAGCCTGCTGATAGGAAGAGACAGCAGAATGATAGTGAGATGCAGGGCCAGTGCTACCACTAGGCAGACTAGGCAACCGCTTAGGGCGCCCGGCCACTTGTTATTCTACTCCCGCACATGTGTCAAGCAACACCGCACCCCCCTCCCCACGCTCTCCGCTCTGACATCATGTCTCCGCTCTGATGTGTGTCCAGAAATCCCCCCTCTCTGCTCTAAATCATGATGTCACATCAGCTACACATTTCTCCCGAGTCCCGCCCTCCTGTTCGCTCCGTCCAATCCACCTCCAGCATGTCTGCCCTGAAAAGCTACACACTTTTCCAAGTCCCGCCCCTCCTGTGCGCTCCTTCTGTGAAGAGGAGGTGGGCGGGAAGATTAAAAACAAGCAGCCAAAAGCCACACCGAAAAACTGCTGAATGAACCAGTGAGTGAGCCCCTGGGGACCATTCCAAGTGAGTGAGCTCTTTCACTGACCAGACTGCTCCCTTCTCTCTCTCTCCCTGCCCCCCCTCTCCCTGTTCCCCCCTCTCTCTCCCTGATCCCCCCTCCTCTCCCTGACCCCCCCTCTCTCTGACCCCCCTCTCTCTCCCTGATCCCCCCTCTTCTCCCTGATCCCCCCTCTCTCTCTCCCTGATCCCTCCTCCTCTCCCTGACCCCCCTCTCTCCCTGATCCCCCCCTCTCTCTCCCTGATCCCCCCTTGTGACAGACCTAGCCGGGAGAGAGAGTTTTGGAGGGGACTGTATGCTAGCCTCTTGCTGATCGATCGTGGGCCCTGGCATTTGGGGGAACGGTGCTCTTTGTGAGCTGTATGCCTGGGGACCCTTGAGGCGGTATTACTGTGGATTTGGGTCCTGGTCCCCCAGGACACACAGACTCTGGGGACCCTGGATTTGCCATATTAGAAATAGTGGCTGATTCATAATGCTGGGACAGATACTGTTAGGAGATGCTGATGTAAATTCCAACACCTGTCTGTCTGTTGTCTGCTAAAATGTGTATTGTAAATAAGTCTAGTATGGGATCTAAGAGTCATTAGATCCCCATTTTTGTTTGTGTTAATTAACTCTGCTATTGTGTGAAGAAGAGTCTATGTTGATTGTGTTTTCTGAACTACAAGACGGCCAGTCTGGCCTAAAGGTCATGTCTGAGTCATCTAGGCTGTCTAAAGGGATTAGTTAATTAGCCCATGTTAATTAGGTTTTTGGTCACAGGTGTATGTTCAGAGTAATATGAGCCGGAGGTATGCACCTCCACTTTTAGTGTATAAAAGGGCCTGTATTTTCCAATAAAAGAGATTCCTGGTTGAACTTACATACAGCCTGCCTGGTGTTTGTTCTGAGCTATTACAACTGGGTTAGAACGACACATAGCTGTCGTTCTAATCCTGGAGCATTGGATGACCGAACAATCAGATGTTGCGATCTGCAATCTGATTCTATAGCTGCAGAACAGTGTCGGGAGAGTGGAACCGAGCAAGTAAGGGGCTCGTTACACCCCTCTCTCTCCCTGATCCCCCCCTCTCCCTGACTCCCCCCCTCTCTCTCCCTGACTCCCCCTCTCTCGCTCTCCCTGATCCCCCCTCTCTCTCCCTGATCCCCCCTCTCTTTCCTTGACCCCCCCTCTCTCTCTCTCTCTCTCTCTCTCCCCCTGATCCCCCCTCTCTCCCTGATCCCCCCCTCTCTCTCTCCCTGATCCCCCCTCTCTCTCTCTCCCTGATCCCCCCTCTCTCTCTCTCCCTGATCCCCCCCTCTCTCTCCCTGATCCCCCCTCTCTCCCTGACTCCCCCCTCTCTCTCCCTGACTCCCCCCTCTCTAGCTCTCCCTGATCCCCCTCTCTCTCCCTGACCCCCCCTCTCTCTCTCTCTCCCTGATCCCCCCTCTCTCCCTGATCCCCCCTCTCTCTCCCTGATCCCCCCCTCTCTCTCTCCCTGATCCCCCCTCTCTCTCCCTAATCCCCCCTCTCTCTCTCCATGATCCCCCCCCTCTCTCTCCATGATCCCCCTCTCTCTCTCTCCATGATCCCCTCTCTCTCTCTCTCTCTCTCTCCCTGATGCCCCCCTCTCTCTCTTCCTGACCCCCCTCTCTCTCTCCCTGATCCCCCCTCTCTCTCCCTGATCCCCCCCTCTCTCTCCCTGATCCCCCCCCTCTCTCTCCCTGATCCCCCCTCTCTCTCCCTGATCTCCCCTCCTCTCTCTTTACTTGCCAGCACTGAAAGTAGCTTTACTCCTTTCTGTTTATCTCCTGTTTTAACTCCTCCCATACTGTCATCTGACTATACATTGATGTTTAACAGAATTACTTGATTAACTTTATCCTCTTAAAGTGGTATTAAAGCAAAGCAAAATATTTATTATACTGCAGCTTACCAATTCTTAGATGGGTGGCTGCATTAGTTTTTTTTTTTGTTTTTAGGTTTTCTCTTTTATATTCACCTGGTGATCCTGCTAATAAGTCTGTTGTTTTTCAAAAGAATGCGCTGTCTTGCAGATGTAGCAGTTAGAGGTTTGAATCAAACCATTTAACACTGGCAACACTTCACTTGTCAAAAATCCTTGCACCGGCCCTGGTGAGATGAGGTCTGGATCGAATCCAATCATCGCGGCCGCCGAGGGGGCGCATGCGCGCGACGTATAACTATGATGCTTCGCACAGCCGGACCAACCTGCCGCAGTATAACTGCGGTGGCTGGTCCAGAGCCGGTTAAAGGCAGATTTTGTTTTAAAAGAATAACAAACATGTTATACTTACCTGCTCTGTGCAGTGGTTTTGCACAGAGCAGCCCCAATCCTCCTCTTCTCTTCTCTTCAGTTGTATCTGGCCTGGACCTGGTGATCGGTCCTGGCGAATGAGATCCTTCCCCTGCATGTGTAAGTGTAAACACAGCAGGGGAAGTGATATCATCTCTCCTCGTGTAGGTCTTTTCGTTCCAGACCGAGGAGAGAAGACATCCCAGAGTAAGTGCGCCAACACTACACTGACACCAGTCCACGTAGGTACACTTGCCACCCCCGATCACCCCCCCAGTTAACCCCTTCACCTCCTGTCACTGTGTCACCCAGTGCAGTATTAGGCCCAGATAGGTCTAGGGACCCCCCTAACCCCCCCAGTAAAGGTTTAACCCCTTGGTCACCCCCTGTCACCAGTGATCACTGTATAAGTGTCACGGGTGACGCAGGTTAGCTAGTTTAATTTTTATAGCATCAGGGCACCTGCCGTATTTTACCTAAATAGAGGTTTAACCCCCTGATTATCCGGTGGGTGATATGATGGTTTTAGCATCAGTCAGGGTCTGCGTCGCCCCAGGCAGCGTCAGATTAAGTGCCAGTAGCGCTAACACCCACGCACGCACCATACACCTCCCTTAGTAGTATAGTGTCTGAACGAATCGATATCTGATCTGATCAGATCTATACTAGCGTCCCCAGCAGTTTAGGGTTCCCAAAACAGCCCAGATACCTGCTAGCACCTGCATTTAGCCCCTCCGCCCAGCCCAGCCAAGTGCAGTAACAATCGGTCACTGTCACTTACAAAACACAACACACATAACTGCAGCGTTCACAGAGTCAGGCCTGAATCTGACAGATAGTGAAGAGGAAGTCACTCATCTGTCAAAATCAGGCTCAGAATACGAACCTGTAGACAGCAGCGGCAACCTGACAGATAGATCTGATAACGGAGTTGTGGTCCCTGCCAAGGTCAGGCGTACCAGACCCCGTTCTGCTGTCGTTGAGGTGCAAGAACCGCAGGGCTGTTATATGGAGCAGAGAGCCAGTACTCATCCTTCTGGTGAACTGGCAAGCACCAGCGGCCTAGTACATCCTGGTCATACATCCAGCACTGTAGTAACACTTGGTGATGTGGCGAGTCCCATAAGTGCAGTTCAAGTTGGCGAGGTGGCTAGCATGAGTAGTGTCACGCTTCCAGCCTGCCACCAAGAAGAAGATAATCACAGGCCCGTTGAGCCCATAGTGCCCTTCCTGCTAAATTTGCCAATCCTAATTGGGAGCCCACCACTTCTGCAGCACCCGTACTTCCCCCATTCACTGGCCAACCCGGAATTCAGGTGGAAACAGTTAATCTTACGTCACTTGATTTTTATTCGCTGTTTTCAACCGAAGATCTCTATAGATCTATTGTGGACCAAAGCGATTTGTATGCTGGTCAATTCATCGCCGCTAATCCCCAGTTGACCCTTGCCAGAGATTGGAGACCTATTACGGTCTCCGAATTTAAGACCTTCCTGGGCCTATCCCTCATCATGGGCATAACTAAAAAGAGTGAGTTGCGGTCTTAGTGGTCCACTGACCCACTTCACCATATGCCCGTGTTCTCTGCCTCCATGACTTGGACATGATACGAGCAGATCTTGCGGTTCATGCACTTCAATGATAATGAACTCTGTTATCCTTGGGGTGACCCTGGATTTGATCGGCTCTACAAAATTTGGCCCCTTGTAAACCACTTCAACCAACGATGTCTAAGGAGTTGAAACGCGTCGGATAGGACTCCATTGCCGCCATTTTATACAACAAAAGCGCTGTTTTATTTACTCAAATGTGAGTTTTTCCAATTTTTAAATACATTTTCATTGTGTATTTTATGGAATTATACTATGTGGTCCTTTCTGTTCTCCCCTTTTTAACCCATTCGCTATCCACGCATACCGGGTCACCACCTTATGAGATACACCAGTCCATGGATGGTCTTGGGTTCCTGTTACAGTTCTTAGAGGATTCCATATTCACAGTGGTTGTTCCACAACACAAGCTTGTTTGACCCATCGAACGTATGTTCTTTTGGGTTCAAACATTCCGGTAAGCATTCCGGTAAGCCTCCATATTTTCGGTGGTGGTTTCTCTTCACTTCAAGTTTATATTTGTTCACCATCAGGATTTTCACAGTTTTCTATATATATGAGACTCTTTATCACAATTTTTATTGATTTATTTATTACCATTTTTTCACTTGATTTTTGTTGATTTAAATATCATCATTTTTCATTTGACTTTTGTTTGAATGTGGATCACCTGTCACTGGGTTCATTGTATATACATATTTTTTTTGTATATGCTTTTTATTCTTATTCCTTATATTTGATTATTGGGTTTCATTTCCCCTTATTTTTATGTTTTCACACATTAGCGCTACACTTTTCTGTTTTAATTACTAGTGCATACACCCGATTTGCTGTGTCAGCTGCTTTTCGTTCCAGGCAGCACAGAATTATTTATTACACTATATGGTATAGTATACTGTAATGTTTGTTAACCATCATTTGCTTAGCAGGTACGCCATTCAGCTGCAGCACTGGTTTATTTACCTTGACAGCAACAGCGTTTGCTCCCGCGATACCTAAATCAGCGACTCCAGTGCTGTCAGAGGTGATTTCACCACCACAGTTAAAAAAAAAATGGTGCATGTATGCTCATCATTAGAAGTGGGTGAATGAAGGGCGGTAATCTAATGGTGGGCATACCCAACAATCAATCTCTTTTTTGTTCAGCCCACAGGCTGCATGAAAAAAAGAAAATAACAATATATGCCCAACAAGGACCCGAGATGTACTGGTATGTTGCTGGACTTTGAGTGGTTATACCAGAATGATGCCTGCAGGTTTAGGTATCATCTTGGTATCATTCTTTTCAGCTAGCGGTTGGCTTTCATGTTAACGTCCTCCCCCCTCCCACCATCTTCCATGGTTTTCTCGGGCTCTCCTGTCCCAACAAGGAACCTGAGAATGCAGCCGGTGGTTCCGCCAGCTGACCATAGAGCTGATCAGAGACCAGAATCGCTCCAATCATCTCTATGGCCTAAGAAACCGGAAGCTATAAGCATTTCATGACTTAGGTTTCGCCGGACATAAACAGTGCCATTGGGAAATTGGCAAAGCATTTTATCACACCGATCTTGGTGTGGTCAGATTCTTTGAGGGCAGAGGAGAGATCTAGGGTCTAATAGACCCCAATTTTTTCAAAAAAGAGTACCTGTCACTAACTATTGCTATCATATGGGATATTTACATCCCCTGAGATAACAATAAAAATGATTTAAGGAAAACATGAAATGAACAGTTTAAAAATAAAATATCAATCAAAATAAATAATTTAAAAAAAAATGCACCCCTGCCCCCCCTGTGCTCACACACAAAGCCGAACGCAAGCGTCAGTCTGGTGTCATATGTAAACAGCAATTGCAGCATGCATGTGAGGTATCACCGCAAAGGTCAGATCGAGGGCAGTAATTTTAGCAGTAGACCTCCTCTGTAAATCTAAAGTGGCAGCCTGTAAAGGCTTTTAAAGGCTTTTAAAAATGTATGTAGTTTGTCATTGCTGCACGTTTGTGTGCAATTTTAAAGCATGTCATGTTTGGTATCCATGTACTTGGCATAAGTACATAAGTAAAAGATTATCTTTTTTATTCCATCAAACATTTGGGCAATATAGTGTGTTTTAGTGCATTAAAATTTAAAAAAGTGTGTTTTTTCCCCCAAAAAATGCATTAGCAAATACCTTGGGGTGTCTACTTTACAAAATGGGGTCATTTGGGGGGTGTTTGTGCTATCTGGACATTTCAGGACCTCCGTAACTGTGATAGGTAGTGAGGTGTAAGAAAGCCTGAAGGCAGTGCTTGGTTTTCGGGGTCCTGTATACAGCTAGGCTCCCAAAAAGTCTCACACATGTGGTATCCCCATACTCAGGAGAAGCAGCAGAATGTATCTTGGGGTGTAATTCCACATATAAAAATGGCATGTTTAAGCAATATATCATTTAGTGACAACTTTGTGCAAAAAAAAAAAAAAAATGTAATTTTTCCGCAACTTGTGGCAATATATAAAATATTCCATGGATTCAACATGGCTCTCAGCAAATAGTTTTGGGTGTCTACTTTTCAAAATTGGGTCATTTGGGGGGGGGGGGGGTGTGCTATCTGGGAATTTCATGGCCTTAAAAACTATGATAGGTAGTGAGGAGTGAAATAAAAAATTTACGCCCTTAGAAATCCTGAAGGCGGTGCTTGGTTTTCGGGGTCCTGTACGCGGCTAGGCTCCCAAAACGTCCCATACATGTGGTATCTTCATACACAGGAGAAGCAGCAGAATGTATTTTGGGGTATAATTCCACATATAGCCATGGCATATGTGAGCAATATATCATTAAGTGACAACTTTGTGTATTTTTTTTTTGTCATTTTTCAATCACTCGTGACAAAAAATAAAATATTCAATGGGTTCAACATGCCTCTCAGCAATTTCCTTGGGGTGTCTACTTTCCAAAATGGGGTCATTTGGTGGAGGGTTTGTACTGCCCTGCCATTTTAGCACCTCAAGAAATTACATAGGCAGTCATAAACTAAAAGCTGCGTAAATTCCAGAAAATGTACCATAGTTTGTAGACGCTACAACCTTTGCGAAAACCAATAAATATACATTTATTGACATTACTCAAATGTGAGTTTTTCCAATTTTTAAATACATTTTCATTGTGTATTTTATGGAATTATACTATGTGGTCCTTTCTGTTCTCCCCTTTTTAACCCATTCGCTATCCACGCATACCGGGTCACCACCTTATGAGATACACCAGTCCATGGATGGTCGTGGGTTCCTGTTACAGTTCTTAGAGGATTCCATATTCACAGTGGTTGTTCCACAACACAAGCTTGTTTGACCCATCGAACGTATGTTCTTTTGGGTTCAAACATTCCGGTAAGCATTCCGGTAAGCCTCCATATTTTCGGTGGTGGTTTCTCTTCACTTCAAGTTTATATTTGTTCACCATCAGGATTTTCACAGTTTTCTATATATATGAGACTCTTTATCACAATTTTTATTGATTTATTTATTACCATTTTTTCACTTGATTTTTGTTGATTTAAATATCATCATTTTTCATTTGACTTTTGTTTGAATGTGGATCACCTGTCACTGGGTTCATTGTATATACATATTTTTTTTGTATATGCTTTTTATTCTTATTCCTTATATTTGATTATTGGGTTTCATTTCCCCTTATTTTTATGTTTTCACACATTAGCGCTACACTTTTCTGTTTTAATTACTAGTGCATACACCCGATTTGCTGTGTCAGCTGCTTTTCGTTCCAGGCAGCACAGAATTATTTATTACACTATATGGTATAGTATACTGTAATGTTTGTTAACCATCATTTGCTTAGCAGGTACGCCATTCAGCTGCAGCACTGGTTTATTTACCTTGACAGCAACAGCGTTTGCTCCCGCGATACCTAAATCAGCGACTCCAGTGCTGTCAGAGGTGATTTCACCACCACAGTTAAAAAAAAAATGGTGCATGTATGCTCATCATTAGAAGTGGGTGAATGAAGGGCGGTAATCTAATGGTGGGCATACCCAACAATCAATCTCTTTTTTGTTCAGCCAACAGGCTGCATGAAAAAAAGAAAATAACAATATATGCCCAACAAGGACCCGAGATGTACTGGTATGTTGCTGGACTTTGAGTGGTTATACCAGAATGATGCCTGCAGGTTTAGGTATCATCTTGGTATCATTCTTTTCAGCTAGCGGTTGGCTTTCATGTTAACGTCCTCCCCCCTCCCACCATCTTCCATGGTTTTCTCGGGCTCTCCTGTCCCAACAAGGAACCTGAGAATGCAGCCGGTGGTTCCGCCAGCTGACCATAGAGCTGATCAGAGACCAGAATCGCTCCAATCATCTCTATGGCCTAAGAAACCGGAAGCTATAAGCATTTCATGACTTAGGTTTCGCCGGACATAAACAGTGCCATTGGGAAATTGGCAAAGCATTTTATCACACCGATCTTGGTGTGGTCAGATTCTTTGAGGGCAGAGGAGAGATCTAGGGTCTAATAGACCCCAATTTTTTCAAAAAAAGAGTACCTGTCACTAACTATTGCTATCATATGGGATATTTACATCCTCTGAGATAACAATAAAAATGATTTAAGGAAAACATGAAATGAACAGTTTAAAAATAAAATATCAATCAAAATAAATAATTAAAAAAAAAATGCACCCCTGCCCCCCCTGTGCTCACACACAAAGCCGAACGCAAGCGTCAGTCTGGTGTCATATGTAAACAGCAATTGCAGCATGCATGTGAGGTATCACCGCAAAGGTCAGATCGAGGGCAGTAATTTTAGCAGTAGACCTCCTCTGTAAATCTAAAGTGGCAGCCTGTAAAGGCTTTTAAAGGCTTTTAAAAATGTATGTAGTTTGTCATTGCTGCACGTTTGTGTGCAATTTTAAAGCATGTCATGTTTGGTATCCATGTACTTGGCATAAGTACATAAGTACATAAGTAAAAGATTATCTTTTTTATTCCATCAAACATTTGGGCAATATAGTGTGTTTTAGTGCATTAAAATTTTAAAAAGTGTGTTTTTTCCCCCAAAAAATGCATTAGCAAATACCTTGGGGTGTCTACTTTACAAAATGGGGTCATTTGGGGGGTGTTTGTGCTATCTGGACATTTCAGGACCTCCGTAACTGTGATAGGTAGTGAGGTGTAAGAAAGCCTGAAGGCAGTGCTTGGTTTTCGGGGTCCTGTATACAGCTAGGCTCCCAAAAAGTCTCACACATGTGGTATCCCCATACTCAGGAGAAGCAGCAGAATGTATCTTGGGGTGTAATTCCACATATAAAAATGGCATGTTTAAGCAATATATCATTTAGTGACAACTTTGTGCAAAAAAAAAAAAAAAATGTAATTTTTCCGCAACTTGTGGCAATATATAAAATATTCCATGGATTCAACATGGCTCTCAGCAAATAGTTTTGGGTGTCTACTTTTCAAAATTGGGTCATTTGGGGGGGGGGGGGGGTGTGCTATCTGGGAATTTCATGGCCTTAAAAACTATGATAGGTAGTGAGGAGTGAAATAAAAAATTTACGCCCTTAGAAATCCTGAAGGCGGTGCTTGGTTTTCGGGGTCCTGTACGCGGCTAGGCTCCCAAAACGTCCCATACATGTGGTATCTTCATACACAGGAGAAACAGCAGAATGTATTTTGGGGTATAATTCCACATATAGCCATGGCATATGTGAGCAATATATCATTAAGTGACAACTTTGTGTATTTTTTTTTTGTCATTTTTCAATCACTCGTGACAAAAAATAAAATATTCAATGGGTTCAACATGCCTCTCAGCAATTTCCTTGGGGTGTCTACTTTCCAAAATGGGGTCATTTGGTGGAGGGTTTGTACTGCCCTGCCATTTTAGCACCTCAAGAAATTACATAGGCAGTCATAAACTAAAAGCTGCGTAAATTCCAGAAAATGTACCATAGTTTGTAGACGCTACAACCTTTGCGAAAACCAATAAATATACATTTATTGACATTACTCAAATGTGAGTTTTTCCAATTTTTAAATACATTTTCATTGTGTATTTTATGGAATTATACTATGTGGTCCTTTCTGTTCTCCCCTTTTTAACCCATTCGCTATCCACGCATACCGGGTCACCACCTTATGAGATACACCAGTCCATGGATGGTCGTGGGTTCCTGTTACAGTTCTTAGAGGATTCCATATTCACAGTGGTTGTTCCACAACACAAGCTTGTTTGACCCATCGAACGTATGTTCTTTTGGGTTCAAACATTCCGGTAAGCTTTCCGGTAAGCCTCCATATTTTCGGTGGTGGTTTCTCTTCACTTCAAGTTTATATTTGTTCACCATCAGGATTTTCACAGTTTTCTATATATATGAGACTCTTTATCACAATTTTTATTGATTTATTTATTACCATTTTTTCACTTGATTTTTGTTGATTTAAATATCATCATTTTTCATTTGACTTTTGTTTGAATGTGGATCACCTGTCACTGGGTTCATTGTATATACATATTTTTTTTGTATATGCTTTTTATTCTTATTCCTTATATTTGATTATTGGGTTTCATTTCCCCTTATTTTTATGTTTTCACACATTAGCGCTACACTTTTCTGTTTTAATTACTAGTGCATACACCCGATTTGCTGTGTCAGCTGCTTTTCGTTCCAGGCAGCACAGAATTATTTATTACACTATATGGTATAGTATACTGTAATGTTTGTTAACCATCATTTGCTTAGCAGGTACGCCATTCAGCTGCAGCACTGGTTTATTTACCTTGACAGCAACAGCGTTTGCTCCCGCGATACCTAAATCAGCGACTCCAGTGCTGTCAGAGGTGATTTCACCACCACAGTTAAAAAAAAATGGTGCATGTATGCTCATCATTAGAAGTGGGTGAATGAAGGGCGGTAATCTAATGGTGGGCATACCCAACAATCAATCTCTTTTTTGTTCAGCCCACAGGCTGCATGAAAAAAAGAAAACAACAATATATGCCCAACAAGGACCCGAGATGTACTGGTATGTTGCTGGACTTTGAGTGGTTATACCAGAATGATGCCTGCAGGTTTAGGTATCATCTTGGTATCATTCTTTTCAGCTAGCGGTTGGCTTTCATGTTAACGTCCTCCCCCCTCCCACCATCTTCCATGGTTTTCTCGGGCTCTCCTGTCCCAACAAGGAACCTGAGAATGCAGCCGGTGGTTCCGCCAGCTGACCATAGAGCTGATCAGAGACCAGAATCGCTCCAATCATCTCTATGGCCTAAGAAACCGGAAGCTATAAGCATTTCATGACTTAGGTTTCGCCGGACATAAACAGTGCCATTGGGAAATTGGCAAAGCATTTTATCACACCGATCTTGGTGTGGTCAGATTCTTTGAGGGCAGAGGAGAGATCTAGGGTCTAATAGACCCCAATTTTTTCAAAAAAGAGTACCTGTCACTAACTATTGCTATCATATGGGATATTTACATCCCCTGAGATAACAATAAAAATGATTTAAGGAAAACATGAAATGAACAGTTTAAAAATAAAATATCAATCAAAATAAATAATTAAAAAAAAAATGCACCCCTGCCCCCCCTGTGCTCACACACAAAGCCGAATGCAAGCGTCAGTCTGGTGTCATATGTAAACAGCAATTGCAGCATGCATGTGAGGTATCACCGCAAAGGTCAGATCGAGGGCAGTAATTTTAGCAGTAGACCTCCTCTGTAAATCTAAAGTGGCAGCCTGTAAAGGCTTTTAAAGGCTTTTAAAAATGTATGTAGTTTGTCATTGCTGCACGTTTGTGTGCAATTTTAAAGCATGTCATGTTTGGTATCCATGTACTTGGCATAAGTACATAAGTACATAAGTAAAAGATTATCTTTTTTATTCCATCAAACATTTGGGCAATATAGTGTGTTTTAGTGCATTAAAATTTAAAAAAGTGTGTTTTTTCCCCCAAAAAATGCATTAGCAAATACCTTGGGGTGTCTACTTTACAAAATGGGGTCATTTGGGGGGTGTTTGTGCTATCTGGACATTTCAGGACCTCCGTAACTGTGATAGGTAGTGAGGTGTAAGAAAGCCTGAAGGCAGTGCTTGGTTTTCGGGGTCCTGTATACAGCTAGGCTCCCAAAAAGTCTCACACATGTGGTATCCCCATACTCAGGAGAAGCAGCAGAATGTATCTTGGGGTGTAATTCCACATATAAAAATGGCATGTTTAAGCAATATATCATTTAGTGACAACTTTGTGCAAAAAAAAAAATGTAATTTTTCCGCAACTTGTGGCAATATATAAAATATTCCATGGATTCAACATGGCTCTCAGCAAATAGTTTTGGGTGTCTACTTTTCAAAATTGGGTCATTTGGGGGGGGGGGGTGTGTGCTATCTGGGAATTTCATGGCCTTAAAAACTATGATAGGTAGTGAGGAGTGAAATAAAAAATTTACGCCCTTAGAAATCCTGAAGGCGGTGCTTGGTTTTCGGGGTCCTGTACGCGGCTAGGCTCCCAAAACGTCCCATACATGTGGTATCTTCATACACAGGAGAAGCAGCAGAATGTATTTTGGGGTATAATTCCACATATAGCCATGGCATATGTGAGCAATATATCATTAAGTGACAACTTTGTGTATTTTTTTTTTGTCATTTTTCAATCACTCGTGACAAAAAATAAAATATTCAATGGGTTCAACATGCCTCTCAGCAATTTCCTTGGGGTGTCTACTTTCCAAAATGGGGTCATTTGGTGGAGGGTTTGTACTGCCCTGCCATTTTAGCACCTCAAGAAATTACATAGGCAGTCATAAACTAAAAGCTGCGTAAATTCCAGAAAATGTACCATAGTTTGTAGACGCTACAACCTTTGCGAAAACCAATAAATATACATTTATTGACATTACTCAAATGTGAGTTTTTCCAATTTTTAAATACATTTTCATTGTGTATTTTATGGAATTATACTATGTGGTCCTTTCTGTTCTCCCCTTTTTAACCCATTCGCTATCCACGCATACCGGGTCACCACCTTATGAGATACACCAGTCCATGGATGGTCGTGGGTTCCTGTTACAGTTCTTAGAGGATTCCATATTCACAGTGGTTGTTCCACAACACAAGCTTGTTTGACCCATCGAACGTATGTTCTTTTGGGTTCAAACATTCCGGTAAGCATTCCGGTAAGCCTCCATATTTTCGGTGGTGGTTTCTCTTCACTTCAAGTTTATATTTGTTCACCATCAGGATTTTCACAGTTTTCTATATATATGAGACTCTTTATCACAATTTTTATTGATTTATTTATTACCATTTTTTCACTTGATTTTTGTTGATTTAAATATCATCATTTTTCATTTGACTTTTGTTTGAATGTGGATCACCTGTCACTGGGTTCATTGTATATACATATTTTTTTTGTATATGCTTTTTATTCTTATTCCTTATATTTGATTATTGGGTTTCATTTCCCCTTATTTTTATGTTTTCACACATTAGCGCTACACTTTTCTGTTTTAATTACTAGTGCATACACCCGATTTGCTGTGTCAGCTGCTTTTCGTTCCAGGCAGCACAGAATTATTTATTACACTATATGGTATAGTATACTGTAATGTTTGTTAACCATCATTTGCTTAGCAGGTACGCCATTCAGCTGCAGCACTGGTTTATTTACCTTGACAGCAACAGCGTTTGCTCCAGCGACTCCAGTGCTGTCAGAGGTGATTTCACCACCACAGTTAAAAAAAAAATGGTGCATGTATGCTCATCATTAGAAGTGGGTGAATGAAGGGCGGTAATCTAATGGTGGGCATACCCAACAATCAATCTCTTTTTTGTTCAGCCAACAGGCTGCATGAAAAAAAGAAAATAACAATATATGCCCAACAAGGACCCGAGATGTACTGGTATGTTGCTGGACTTTGAGTGGTTATACCAGAATGATGCCTGCAGGTTTAGGTATCATCTTGGTATCATTCTTTTCAGCTAGCGGTTGGCTTTCATGTTAACGTCCTCCCCCCTCCCACCATCTTCCATGGTTTTCTCGGGCTCTCCTGTCCCAACAAGGAACCTGAGAATGCAGCCGGTGGTTCCGCCAGCTGACCATAGAGCTGATCAGAGACCAGAATCGCTCCAATCATCTCTATGGCCTAAGAAACCGGAAGCTATAAGCATTTCATGACTTAGGTTTCGCCGGACATAAACAGTGCCATTGGGAAATTGGCAAAGCATTTTATCACACCGATCTTGGTGTGGTCAGATTCTTTGAGGGCAGAGGAGAGATCTAGGGTCTAATAGACCCCAATTTTTTCAAAAAAAGAGTACCTGTCACTAACTATTGCTATCATATGGGATATTTACATCCTCTGAGATAACAATAAAAATGATTTAAGGAAAACATGAAATGAACAGTTTAAAAATAAAATATCAATCAAAATAAATAATTAAAAAAAAAATGCACCCCTGCCCCCCCTGTGCTCACACACAAAGCCGAACGCAAGCGTCAGTCTGGTGTCATATGTAAACAGCAATTGCAGCATGCATGTGAGGTATCACCGCAAAGGTCAGATCGAGGGCAGTAATTTTAGCAGTAGACCTCCTCTGTAAATCTAAAGTGGCAGCCTGTAAAGGCTTTTAAAGGCTTTTAAAAATGTATGTAGTTTGTCATTGCTGCACGTTTGTGTGCAATTTTAAAGCATGTCATGTTTGGTATCCATGTACTTGGCATAAGTACATAAGTACATAAGTAAAAGATTATCTTTTTTATTCCATCAAACATTTGGGCAATATAGTGTGTTTTAGTGCATTAAAATTTTAAAAAGTGTGTTTTTTCCCCCAAAAAATGCATTAGCAAATACCTTGGGGTGTCTACTTTACAAAATGGGGTCATTTGGGGGGTGTTTGTGCTATCTGGACATTTCAGGACCTCCGTAACTGTGATAGGTAGTGAGGTGTAAGAAAGCCTGAAGGCAGTGCTTGGTTTTCGGGGTCCTGTATACAGCTAGGCTCCCAAAAAGTCTCACACATGTGGTATCCCCATACTCAGGAGAAGCAGCAGAATGTATCTTGGGGTGTAATTCCACATATAAAAATGGCATGTTTAAGCAATATATCATTTAGTGACAACTTTGTGCAAAAAAAAAAAAAAAATGTAATTTTTCCGCAACTTGTGGCAATATATAAAATATTCCATGGATTCAACATGGCTCTCAGCAAATAGTTTTGGGTGTCTACTTTTCAAAATTGGGTCATTTGGGGGGGGGGGGGTGTGCTATCTGGGAATTTCATGGCCTTAAAAACTATGATAGGTAGTGAGGAGTGAAATAAAAAATTTACGCCCTTAGAAATCCTGAAGGCGGTGCTTGGTTTTCGGGGTCCTGTACGCGGCTAGGCTCCCAAAACGTCCCATACATGTGGTATCTTCATACACAGGAGAAGCAGCAGAATGTATTTTGGGGTATAATTCCACATATAGCCATGGCATATGTGAGCAATATATCATTAAGTGACAACTTTGTGTATTTTTTTTTTGTCATTTTTCAATCACTCGTGACAAAAAATAAAATATTCAATGGGTTCAACATGCCTCTCAGCAATTTCCTTGGGGTGTCTACTTTCCAAAATGGGGTCATTTGGTGGAGGGTTTGTACTGCCCTGCCATTTTAGCACCTCAAGAAATTACATAGGCAGTCATAAACTAAAAGCTGCGTAAATTCCAGAAAATGTACCATAGTTTGTAGACGCTACAACCTTTGCGAAAACCAATAAATATACATTTATTGACATTACTCAAATGTGAGTTTTTCCAATTTTTAAATACATTTTCATTGTGTATTTTATGGAATTATACTATGTGGTCCTTTCTGTTCTCCCCTTTTTAACCCATTCGCTATCCACGCATACCGGGTCACCACCTTATGAGATACACCAGTCCATGGATGGTCGTGGGTTCCTGTTACAGTTCTTAGAGGATTCCATATTCACAGTGGTTGTTCCACAACACAAGCTTGTTTGACCCATCGAACGTATGTTCTTTTGGGTTCAAACATTCCGGTAAGCTTTCCGGTAAGCCTCCATATTTTCGGTGGTGGTTTCTCTTCACTTCAAGTTTATATTTGTTCACCATCAGGATTTTCACAGTTTTCTATATATATGAGACTCTTTATCACAATTTTTATTGATTTATTTATTACCATTTTTTCACTTGATTTTTGTTGATTTAAATATCATCATTTTTCATTTGACTTTTGTTTGAATGTGGATCACCTGTCACTGGGTTCATTGTATATACATATTTTTTTTGTATATGCTTTTTATTCTTATTCCTTATATTTGATTATTGGGTTTCATTTCCCCTTATTTTTATGTTTTCACACATTAGCGCTACACTTTTCTGTTTTAATTACTAGTGCATACACCCGATTTGCTGTGTCAGCTGCTTTTCGTTCCAGGCAGCACAGAATTATTTATTACACTATATGGTATAGTATACTGTAATGTTTGTTAACCATCATTTGCTTAGCAGGTACGCCATTCAGCTGCAGCACTGGTTTATTTACCTTGACAGCAACAGCGTTTGCTCCCGCGATACCTAAATCAGCGACTCCAGTGCTGTCAGAGGTGATTTCACCACCACAGTTAAAAAAAAATGGTGCATGTATGCTCATCATTAGAAGTGGGTGAATGAAGGGCGGTAATCTAATGGTGGGCATACCCAACAATCAATCTCTTTTTTGTTCAGCCAACAGGCTGCATGAAAAAAAGAAAATAACAATATATGCCCAACAAGGACCCGAGATGTACTGGTATGTTGCTGGACTTTGAGTGGTTATACCAGAATGATGCCTGCAGGTTTAGGTATCATCTTGGTATCATTCTTTTCAGCTAGCGGTTGGCTTTCATGTTAACGTCCTCCCCCCTCCCACCATCTTCCATGGTTTTCTCGGGCTCTCCTGTCCCAACAAGGAACCTGAGAATGCAGCCGGTGGTTCCGCCAGCTGACCATAGAGCTGATCAGAGACCAGAATCGCTCCAATCATCTCTATGGCCTAAGAAACCGGAAGCTATAAGCATTTCATGACTTAGGTTTCGCCGGACATAAACAGTGCCATTGGGAAATTGGCAAAGCATTTTATCACACCGATCTTGGTGTGGTCAGATTCTTTGAGGGCAGAGGAGAGATCTAGGGTCTAATAGACCCCAATTTTTTCAAAAAAGAGTACCTGTCACTAACTATTGCTATCATATGGGATATTTACATCCCCTGAGATAACAATAAAAATGATTTAAGGAAAACATGAAATGAACAGTTTAAAAATAAAATATCAATCAAAATAAATAATTAAAAAAAAAATGCACCCCTGCCCCCCCTGTGCTCACACACAAAGCCGAACGCAAGCGTCAGTCTGGTGTCATATGTAAACAGCAATTGCAGCATGCATGTGAGGTATCACCGCAAAGGTCAGATCGAGGGCAGTAATTTTAGCAGTAGACCTCCTCTGTAAATCTAAAGTGGCAGCCTGTAAAGGCTTTTAAAGGCTTTTAAAAATGTATGTAGTTTGTCATTGCTGCACGTTTGTGTGCAATTTTAAAGCATGTCATGTTTGGTATCCATGTACTTGGCATAAGTACATAAGTACATAAGTAAAAGATTATCTTTTTTATTCCATCAAACATTTGGGCAATATAGTGTGTTTTAGTGCATTAAAATTTAAAAAAGTGTGTTTTTTCCCCCAAAAAATGCATTAGCAAATACCTTGGGGTGTCTACTTTACAAAATGGGGTCATTTGGGGGGTGTTTGTGCTATCTGGACATTTCAGGACCTCCGTAACTGTGATAGGTAGTGAGGTGTAAGAAAGCCTGAAGGCAGTGCTTGGTTTTCGGGGTCCTGTATACAGCTAGGCTCCCAAAAAGTCTCACACTTGTGGTATCCCCATACTCAGGAGAAGCAGCAGAATGTATCTTGGGGTGTAATTCCACATATAAAAATGGCATGTTTAAGCAATATATCATTTAGTGACAACTTTGTGCAAAAAAAAAAAAAAAATGTAATTTTTCCGCAACTTGTGGCAATATATAAAATATTCCATGGATTCAACATGGCTCTCAGCAAATAGTTTTGGGTGTCTACTTTTCAAAATTGGGTCATTTGGGGGGGGGGGGGTGCTATCTGGGAATTTCATGGCCTTAAAAACTATGATAGGTAGTGAGGAGTGAAATAAAAAATTTACGCCCTTAGAAATCCTGAAGGCGGTGCTTGGTTTTCGGGGTCCTGTACGCGGCTAGGCTCCCAAAACGTCCCATACATGTGGTATCTTCATACACAGGAGAAGCAGCAGAATGTATTTTGGGGTATAATTCCACATATAGCCATGGCATATGTGAGCAATATATCATTAAGTGACAACTTTGTGTATTTTTTTTTTGTCATTTTTCAATCACTCGTGACAAAAAATAAAATATTCAATGGGTTCAACATGCCTCTCAGCAATTTCCTTGGGGTGTCTACTTTCCAAAATGGGGTCATTTGGTGGAGGGTTTGTACTGCCCTGCCATTTTAGCACCTCAAGAAATTACATAGGCAGTCATAAACTAAAAGCTGCGTAAATTCCAGAAAATGTACCATAGTTTGTAGACGCTACAACCTTTGCGAAAACCAATAAATATACATTTATTGACATTTTTTTTACTAAAGACATGTGGCTGAATACATTTTGGCCTAAATGTATGACTAAAATTGAGTTTATTGGATTTTTCTTCTAACAAAAAGTAGAAAATATCAATTTTTTTTTTTAATTTTGGTCTTACGTTTATATCGCAAAAAATAAAAATCGCAGAGGCAATCAAATACCATTAAAAAAAAGCTCTATTTGTGGGGAAAAAAGGATGTAAATTTGTTTGGGTAAAACATTGCATGACTGCGCAATTACCAGTTAAAACAGCGCAGTGCCAAATTGTAGAAAGTGCTCTGGTCATTGAGCAGCCTAATCTTCTGGGGCTGAAGTGGTTAATATCACATTATTGCCTATATTTGTGATATTTTTCCTGAAAAGATCCTGTTTTCCTAGTCTTTTCATTAACCAGTTGCCGACCGCCGCACGCCGATGTACGTCGGCACAATGGCAGGGGCAGGCATAAGGGCTTACCTGTACGTCCCTGCCTGCCCGCGGGCGGGGGCTCCTATCGGACCCCCCCGGTGCCTGCAGCGGTCGGATTCTAGTCAGGGGCGATCAGAGGTGAGGGGGAGCCACTCATTCGTGGCCACCCCCTCGCGATCGCTCCTGGCGAATGACAGGCTACCTCGGCTTCTGTAATGTAAACAGAAGCGGAGGAAGTAATGTCATCTCTCCTCGAGCCGGTTTTTTCGTTCCAGCACCGAGGAGAGAAGACATCAATGTGAGCTTGCACCAACACTACACTTACAGTAGAACACGCAGGCACACCCGACCATCACCCCCCAGTCACCCCCCGATCACCCGCCTGTACCCCCTGTCACAGTAACACCAATAGCAGTTTTTTTTTCTGATTATTGCATTGGTGTCAGTTTGTGACAGTTATAAGTGGTAGGGCAGTTAGGGTTAGCCCCCTTTAGGTCTAGGGTACCCCCCTAACCCTCCCTAATAGTGTTTTAACCCTGTGATCACCCCCCGTCACCAGTGTCACTAAGCGAGCGTTTTTCTGATTACTATATTAGTATCACAGGTGACACTAGTTAGGGAGGTAAGTATATAGGTTCGCCGTCAGCGTTTTATAGCGTCAGGGACCCCTATATACTACCTAATAAAGGTTTTAACCCCCTGATTGCCCCCTAGTTAACCCTTTCACCAGTGATCACCGTATAAGTGTTACGGGTGACGCTGGTTAGTTAGTTTATTATAGTTTTAGGGCACCCGGGTTTATTAACTAATAAAGGTTTAATCCCCTAATTGCCCGGCGGTGATATAAGTTAAGTTTTTAGGGTCAGGTAAGGTCTGCGTCGCCCCAGGCAGCGTCAGGTTAGCGCCAGTACCGCTAACACCCACGCACGCAGCATATACCTCCCTTAGTGGTATAGTATCTGAACGGATCAATATCTGATCCGATCAGATCTATACTAGCGTCCCCAGCAGTTTAGGGTCCCAAAAAACGCAGTGTTAGCGGGATCAGCCCAGATACCTGCTAGCACCTGCGTTTTGCTCCTCGGCCCAGCCCTGCCCAGCCCACCCAAGTGCAGTATCGATCAATCACTGTCACTTACAAAACACTAAAGACATAACTGCAGCGTTCGCAAAGTCAGGCCTGATCTCTGCGATCGCTAACAGTTTTTTGGTAGCGTTTTGAATCAGTCGCTAACAGTCAGGAGCTTTTTTGCCTGTGAGTCTCACTAGTGTACCACTAAATTTAGAGCCCAAAATGGCAAATCGAAGGTACACTAGTGAAGAGGCCTACACGTTCCTGAGCATGACAGATAGTTAAGAGGAAGTCATTCATCTGTCAGATTCAGGCTCAGAATACGATCCTGTAGACAGCAGCGGCTCCATGACAGATAGCTCTGACGGCGGAGTTGTGGTCCCTGCCAAGGTCAGGCGTACCAGACCCCAAACTTCTTCTTCTGCTGTTGAGGTGCAAGAACCGCAGGGCTCTTGTATGGAGCAGAGAAGTACTAGCGCCGATATTCCTTCTGGTGAACTGCACCAGTGGCCTAGTACACCCTGGTCGTACATCCAGCACTGCAGTAACACTTGGTGATGTTGCGAGTCCCATAAATGCAGTTCAAGCTGGTGAGGTGGCAATTTGTACGCTGGTCAACACATCGCCACTATTCCCCAGTCCTCCCTTGCCAGAGATTGGAAACCAATTACGGTTTCTGAATTTAAGATCTTTCTGGGCCTTTCCCTCTTTATGGGCATAACCAAAAAGAGTGAGTTGCGGTCATATTGGTCCACAGACCCAATTCACCATATGCCCGTGTTCTCTGCTTCCATGGCCAGGGCACGATACGAGCAGATTTTGCGGTTCATGCACTTCAACAACAATGAACTCTGTCGTCCTCGTGGAGACCCTGGATACAATCGGCTCTACAAAATTCGGCCCCTCGTAAACCACTTCAACCAACGTTTTGCAGACTTGTTTACGCCCCATCAAGTTGTCTGCGTTGATGAGTCCCTGATTAAGTTTTCTGGCTGCTTGTCATTCAAACAGTACCTTCCCAGCAAGCGTGCCAGATACGGGGTCAAGATGTATAAGCTCTGTGACAGGGCCACAGGCTATACATGTAGTTTTATGGTTTACGAGGGAAAAGATAGCCACGTAACGCCGACAAACTGTCCTGACTACATAGGAAGTGCTGGCAAAATTGTCTGGGACTTGGTGTCACCCTTATTCGGAAGGGGGTACCACTTATATGTGGACAAATATTACACGAGCGTGCCACTTTTTAGTCACCTTTTTGATCATTAGATTGGAGCATGTGGCACCGTGCGACCTAATCGCCGGGGCTTTCCCCAGCGGTTTGTAGATTTCCGTCTTAGGCTGGGGGAGAGAGCCTGCTTCAGGTGGAGGGATAATAAGAATGTTTTCGTTCTTACCTCCCTTCATGCAGACATGACGGTCCAAATTACTACGGCGATTGGTGTTGTGGAAAAACCCCTCTGTGTCCAGGAATATAACCTCAATATGGGAGGGGTGGACCTCAACGACCAGTTGTTAGTGCCGTACCTAGTTGCCCGTAAGGCCAGACGCTGGTATAAAAAAGTGTCTGTATACTTATTTCAATTGGCTTTGCTGAACGCTCATGTGCTATACAGACGGACTCGATCCTTCCTTAAATTACAGGAAGAGATCGTCAGAGCCCTTCTGTTTCCAGACGGTGCTCCACCTCACCTTCCCAATTCAAATGCAGTAAGCCGGCTGCATGAGAGGCATTTTCCTTATGTCCTCCTGCGTACCCCTACCCAACGAGCCCCCCAAAGAAAATGTTGTGTCTGCAGAAAGCGCGGATATAGGCGTCCCTCCTGTCCTGACAATCCTGGTCTTTGCATTGGTGAATGTTTTGAACGGTACCATACACTAGTTGAGTATTAGCATAGGGTACAGCACTGCACAGACTAGGAAACACTTTCACAGGGTCCGCATTTTGAGAGACCCGAACCTGGAAACGGTTACAGTTACAAAAGTTACAAAAAAAAAGTGTAAAAAAAAGTAAAAAAATATATACATATATATATATATATATATATATATATATATATAAAATAAAAAAAACAAAAATAGTTGTCAATTTATTGTTCTCTCTCTATTCTCTCTATTGTTCTGCTCTTTTTTACTGTATTCTATTCTGCAATGTTTTATTGTTATTATGTTTTTATCATGTTTGCTTTATAGGTATGCAATTTTTTTATACTTTACTGTTTACTGTGTTTTATTGTTAACCATTTTTTTGTTTTCAGGTACGCCATTCAGCTGCAGAGCAGATTTATTAATCTTGACAGCAACAGCGTTTGCTCCCACGATACATAAATCCGTGACTCCAGCGCTGTCGGAGGTGATTTCACCACCACAGTTACATACTTCAGCATATATGCCGAAGCATGGGGGCAGCAGTGGGCGGAGGAGCGATTTGCTCCTACCTTTTGCGGGAGGATGCCCCCATGCTTCGGCATATATATATATTTTAGACACAGGTTGCGTTAAATGTTTTATTTTTTACAATTTTTTTTTGTATTTGTTTTGCAGGTATGGTAAGTCTTACTGTTATACTGTAATGTTACTTTGTTTTATTGTTAACCATCATTTGCTTAGCAGGTACGGCATTCAGTTGCAGTGCGGATTTATTTATCTTGACAGCAACAGCGTTTGCTCCCACGATACATAAAGCCGTGACTCCAGCGCTGTCGGAGGTGATTTCACCACCACAGTTACATACTTCAGTATATATGCTGAAGCATAGGGGCAGCAGTGGGCGGAGGAGCGATTTGCTCCTACCTTCTGCAGGGGGATGCCCCCATGCTTCGGCATATATAAACGGTGCATGTATGCCCATCATTAGAAGTGGGTGGATGAAGGGAGGTATTCTAATGGTGGGCATACCCACCGATCAATATCTTTTTTTCGTTCAGCCCACAGGCTGCATGAAAAAAAAGTTTACAATATATGCCCAACAAGACCAGCAACGTACTGGTATGTTGCTGGACTTAGAGTGGTTATACCAGAATTATGCCTGCAGGTTTAGGTATCATCTTGGTATCATTCTTTTCAGCCAGCGGTCGGCGTCATGCAAAAGCAATCCTAGTGGCTAATTAGCCTCTAGACTGCTTTTACAAGCAGTGGGAGGGAATGCCCCCCACACCGTCTTCCATGTTTTTCTCTGGCTCTCCTATCCCAACAGGGAACCTGAGAATGCAGCCGGTGATTCAGCCAGTTGACCATAGACCTGATCAGAGACCAGAATGGCTCCAAACATCTCTATGGCCTAAGAAACCGGAAGCCAAGAGCATATCATGACTTAGATTTCGCCAGATGTGAACAGCGCCATTAGGAAATTGGGAAAGCATTTTATCACACCGATCTTGGTGTGGTCAGATGCTTTCAGAGCAGAGGAGAGATCTAGGGTCTAATAGACCCCAATCTTTTCAAAAAAGAGTACCTGTCACTACCTATTGCTATCATAGGGGATATTTACATTCCCTAAGATAACAATAAAAATGATTAAAAAAAAAAAAAAATGAAAGGAACAGTTTAAAAATAAGATAAAAAAGCAAAAAAATAATAAAGAAAAAAAAAAGAGCACCCCTTTCCCCCCCTGCTCTCGCGCAAAGTCGAATGCAAGCATCGGTCTGGCGTCAAATGTAAACAACAATTGCACCATGCATGTGAGGTATCACCGCGAAGGTCAGATCGACGGCAGTAATTTTAGCAGTAGACTTCCTCTGTAAATCTAAAGTGGTAACCTGTAAAGGCTTTTAAAGGCTTTAAAAAATGTATTTAGTTTGTCGCCACTGCACGTTTGTGCGAAATTTTAAAGCATGTCATGTTTGGTATCCATGTACTCGGCCTAAGATCATCTTTTTTATTTCATCAAACATTTGAGCAATATAGTGTGTTTTAGTGCATTAAAATTTTAAAAAGTGTGTTTTTTCCCAAAAAAATGCGTTTGAAAAATGGATGCACAAATACTGTGTGAAAAAAAAAGGAAACACCCACCATTTTAAACTGTAGGGCATTTGCTTTAAAAAAATATATAATGTTTGGGGGTTCAAAGTAATTTTCTTGCAAACAAAAATAATTTTTTCATGTAAACAAAAAGTGTCAGAAAGGGCTTTGTCTTCAAGTGGTTAGAAGAGTGGGTGATGTGTGACATATGCTTCTAAATGTTGTGCATAAAATGCATTTTGGAAAGTAGACACCCCAAGCTATTTGCTGAGAGGCATGTCGAGTCCATGGAATATTTTATATTGTGACACAAGTTGCGAGAAAAAGACAAATCTTTATTTTTTTTTTGCACAAAGTTGTCACGAAATGATATATTGCTCAAATATGCCATGGGAATATGTGAAATTACACCCCAAAATACATGCTGTTGCTTCTCCTGAGTATGGGGATACCACATGTGTGAGACTTTTTGGGAGCCTAGCCACGCACGGGACCCCGAAAACCAAGCACCGCCTTCAGGCTTTCTAAGGGCGTAAATTTTTGATTTCACTCTTCACTGCCTATCACAGTTTCGGAGGCAATGGAATGCCCAGGTGGCACAACCCCCCCCCCCCCCCATGACCCTATTTTGGAAAGTAGACACTCCAAGCTATTTTCTGAGAGGTATGGTGAGTATTTTGCAGACCTCACTTTTTGTCACAAAGTTTTGAAAATTGAAAAAAAAAATTTTTTTTCTTGTCTTTCTTCATTTTCAAAAACAAATGAGAGCTGCAAAATACTCACCATGCCTCTCAGCAAATAGCTTGGGGTGTCTACTTTCCAAAATGGGGTCATTTGGGGGGGTTTTGTGCCATCTTGGCATTTTATGGCCTTCAAAACTGTGATAGGTAGTGAGGAGTTGTCAGGAAAGAGGCAAGTACCAGTCTTGCCAATATCGCTGCCTTCCTTCACACATGCGCGGTAGAGCGGCACTCCGGCGCATCCCTGGGCACAATACAGCGAAACGGCTAATGCGTGTGCGCAATTTGGCTAAACGGCTAATGTTTGTGTGCAATTCAGCGAAACGGCTAATGCGCGTGCGCGATTCAGCGTAACGGCGAATGCGCGTACGCAGTAGCACGCACAACATGAGCCTCCCACTGGCCTATAAAAGCCACTCTGTGCCATGACCAGATTGCTGGTTTGTCTTTCAGCTCCCTGTGTGTTTCCTGCTTTGTATCCTGATTCTTGATTACCTGTTGTGACCCAGATTGACCTTGACCTGCTCTGATCTCTACCTGCATCTGACCCTCGGCTTGCCTCTCGGACTTCTCCACTTGCTTACTGTGTTTGACCCTCTGCCTGTCTACGGATATTGCTTCCTGTCTCCAGTGATTGACCCTCAGCCTGTTCCTGGACTTTGCTATTGTCTTCAGTGCTCGACCCCTGGCTTGCTCACAGACTTTGCTTCCAGTCATCTGTGTTTGACCCTCGGCCTGCCTACGGACTTTTGCTATCAATCTTCAGTACTAGTCATCAGCCTGCTGACAGACCTGCTAACAGTCCTTGCACTAGACTGTTTTTGCCTATCTAGAGACTCTTACTAGTCAACGGTGTTTGACCCCCGGCCTGTTGTTGGATCAGCTGTTCATCCTCCTTCCTGAGATTCAGCATCTTCCAGTCCTGCACAGCTCTCTCCCTGCCGGTAACCTTCACGCAAGACCTGCCCAGCCTGCTGGTGACTTGTGCCTCTTTGTGCCCTTCACCCGCTGTACCATCTCCAGGAGTGGAGTGCGCTTAGTCGCAAGAGGTTACCGCTCTCAGCATCTCGGCCTCGGTGAGTACCCTTATCTGACAGGAGTGAAATAAAAAATGTACGCCCTTAGGAATCCTGAAAGCGGTGCTTAGTTTTCGGGGCCCCGTACGTGGCTAGGCTCCCAAAAAGTCCCACACATGTGGTATCTCCGTACTCAGGAGAAGCAGCTAAATGTATTTTGGGGTGCAATTCCACATATGCCCATGGCCTGTGTGAGCAATATATCATTTAGTGACAACTTTTTGTAATTTTTTTTTTTGTTTTGTCATTATTCAATCACTTGGGACAAAAAAAATGAATATTCAATGGGCTCAACATGCCTCTCAGCAATTTCCTTGGGGTGTCTACTTTCCAAAATGGGGTCATTTGGGGGGGGGTTTGTACTGCCCTGCCATTTTAGTACCTCAAGAAATGACATAGGCAGTCATAAACTAAAAGCTGTGTAAATTCTAGAAAATGTACCCTAGTTTGTAGACACTATAACTTTTGCGCAAACCAATAAATACACGCTTATTGACATTTTTTTTACCAAAGACATGTGGCCGAATACATTTTGGCCTAAATGTATGAATAAAATTGAGTTTATTGGATTTTTTAAAAAAACAAAAAGTAGAAAATATATTTTTTTTTCAAAATTTTCGGTCTTTTTCCGTTTATAGTGCAAAAAATAAAAACCGCAGAGGTGATCAAATACCATCAAAAGAAAGCTCTATTTGTGGGAAGAAAAGGACTCAAATTTTGTTTGGGTACAGCATTGCATGACTGTGCAATTAGCAGTTAAAGCGACGCAGTGCCAAATTGTAAAAAGTGCTCTGGTCAGGAAGGGGGTAAATCCTTCCGGGGCTGAAGTGGTTAACAATATCTAAAGATCATTAAGCTTTATCTCTAAATGCTCTAAACCAGAAGTGAAAGAATACCTGTCTCTTTGAAAAGCAAAGCACTGCTATGTTTTAAATCTTGTTAAAACTCTTTCTAGAGTGTTGCAGACCTGTCCTAAAGGTCAGAATTATTACTCTGAGCGCTGCATATTTCCTCTATTGTTTGTGATTGCAAATTGCAAACTTCAGAGATAACTGATCCCATTCTGTGCAGAATGAGGGATTGTCACCGAGATTGTCATAGTGAACTCTTACACACAGTGTTGCCACTTTTTTAAAAATCATTACCATTCTAAAACATGGTTCCTTTATAATTATTAATCTTTAGATTTTCATTTAATACATTTTGATGCTATAAATACTGTATAAAAACTGATTATAATACACACTTTACCACCCACAGAAAATAAATTAAAAGCAGTTGTTATCACATATGTTGAATGATTTTATGAAATGCCGGAGGCAGAACTCCCAGATGTGGCTCTAAAATAGCATCACTTTTTGGAGTCAGCAGTGACAGCCTGTAGTGCCTGATAGGAGCCTTGGTTGTGATAGATAACAGCTGTTCCAACAGGTTCCATTTAATGAGAACCAGTCAGGAAAGGGCCCTTGTAAGAATATGAATCTCCACTCTCAAGTTGCTACAACAGTGCAGCTTTACCTCTCAGAGACGAATAGGGAGACAGTTCTGCCTAGGCTTGGAGCTGATAACTGACACATTCTTAGAGATCCTGGAAGTACTCAAAGCTGTCAATGAACAACGTTTTATGTTTCTTTTGGGAAGTCCTGAAACCGCCTTTGTTGTGTGATGTCTGTGTAGGTTCTCAGTTATGCAGGCAATGGTATAGCTAGTAGTTAGTCACAATCAGCTTGACTTGAGTAGGTCATAGATGGACTGAAATTTGTCTAGTTCAGAAGGAACAGTCCAAACTTAGATTCATCTACAGCTGTCCCGCACCATAGAAAATGAATTAACAATTGGTTTCTCTTGAATGGGATTGTTGGAAAATCAGTGTATGCAATCAATTGGCTGCAGCCCTGATCAGTGTATTCTGACAGCAGAGTCCTACTGTCATAATACAATAGAGCAATGAGAAGGATTTTTCCATTTATCTAGATTGTGTGGATGGGGGGAATACATTTTTTTTTATCAGGCTGGCTGTCCAAAAAATAAAAACCATCCATCTATGGCCAGCTTTGTTCCATAATATAGAAGACCTTTTGATTCCGATCCAAGTAACTTCTGCATTTCTAAAGAAAGTCGAGAACATACCTCAGCATTCATAACCACCCTGGTACCTTAATCCAATTACCATGGACTGTGTTAAGGCAGAAGTTAATTTGCCAAGAACATGGTAGAAGGTGTGAAATGTTAGTAAACTACCAGGTTCTAATTTCAAAATCCAGTCACCATGGTAGCAAAAACCCCAAAAAACCCAACACACAAACACAAGTAAAATAACCTAATATACAGCCAAGTAAAGTGAAAGTCAAAAGACCTGTACATTGGAAAAAAAGCAACCTCTCAACCAAAGGATGGTCCAACATATGGGGGTGAACTCTGCAAATCAGAAATCAACAGTCTACCTATACATTAAAGCATCCCTTTTCAACCAGGGTGCCTTTAGGTTTCTTCAGGGGTGCTATGGCAAAATGCCTAGAAATTTCCCAAAATCTGTGTACAAGCCAGCGGGTGGATCAAGCCTGCTTGTTAGTTACATAAAGCCATGGCTTTTCATTGTACACCATTAAAACCTTCTAGCTGCCAGTGTCCTAACAATTAATGACATCATCGATTGATAGGGAGGACATCGAGCACCTGCACAGCATCCTTATTTGCCCCGCTCATGCCCCTCTCCCTCAGCACTGGGGTCACATTAGCTGAGTAAGGCAGAGAAACTGAGGGAGAGACATTGGAATACTGGTCAGTACCACTGTGTAAAGGTGTGTTTGCTTTAGAAGTATAAATCACCGTGTCAAAGAGGTTACCTGGTTGGGCGATGTGCTGGCCTTCCTGGTGGGTGCCGGTACGCGCCAGTGCGCGTGGGTGCGTGCGTTCCTGTGCGCACTGGTGTGCACGCTTCTCTGGGCACTGGTGTGCATGCTCCAGCTGACCCTAGTGTGCGTGCTGGTGCTCGGGCGTGCGTGCACGCTAGCGCATGTCCGCCTGTGGGCACTGGTTTGCATACTTCTATTGGCACTGGTGTGTGCACCGGTGCTCGGGCGCATTTGGCGCGCACACGTGCGCGGCGTTTGGCGCCAATCGGCCTACTTAGGTCTGCTGCACACTCTTCTCGGTGCTGCCTGATGATCAGCTCCCTGTGACCTTGCTCCTGTACCCGTATCTGTGTTCCTGATCTCCTGATGACTCGGCTTGCCTCTCGGATTCCCTTGACCTCTGCCTGCATCTGACCTCGGACAGTTTGACTTCGCTTCTGCCTGCTCCCCTGTACTTCGCTGCCCGCCCGTTGCTGAACCCGGCCTGTACCTGGACCTGCCCGCTCTGCTCTTGCTCAGCACCTGTTGCCTGTATTCCTGTTTACCAACTTGCTGTCTGAAGATTCTCTACCTTCCAGCATCAGGAACCTCACTACCAGAGTCTCATACCACTCCGCACTCCCGTGCCACCTGTCCTCTCTACCAGGAGCCGTGAGTCGGACACGTAAGGGAGACCACCCTCTGCCCAAGCGGACTCATCGGTCAGGTATGTAGAAGTCTGACACACCGCTAATGGTGGGTATCCTGCTCATGTGAATGTTGCTGCATCATGTAAAACTATTCGTTTCATTTTTTTAATTTTAGAATGGGGCACCTCAAGAATTTTAAAGGGTGCCTTGACTGAAGAAGGTTGAGAAACACTACCTTAAAGTGATAGTAAAGTTTTTTTGTTTAAAAATAACAAACATACCCCCATATGTTATACTTACCTGCTCTGTGCAGTGGTTTTGCACAGAGCAGCCCAGATCCTCCTCTTCTCGGGTCCTGGCCCCTCCCTCCTGCCGAGTGCCCCCACAACAAGCAGTCCTGCCCCCTCTCTCTCCTCATTGGCTCACTGACCTTGCTGTCTCAGCCAATGATGAGGGAGAGTCCCGTACAGCCGAGACTCTTGTGCAACATCACTGAATCAAGATGGGCTTAGGTAAGTATTAGGGGGCTAAAGGGGGCTGCTGCACACAGAATGTTTTTTTTTTTATCTTAATGCATATGATGCATTAACCACTTCAGCCCCAGAAGGATTTACCCCCTTCCTGACCAGAGCACTTTTTACAATTTGGCACTGCGTCGCTTTAACTGCTAATTGCGCGGTCATGCAATGCTGTACCCAAATGAAATTTGCGTCCTTTTCTTCCCACAAATAGAGCTTTCTTTTGATGGTATTTGATCACCTCTGCCGTTTTTATTTGTTGCGCTATACACGGAAAAAGACCGAAAATTTTGAAAATAAAATGATATTTTCTACTTTTTGTTCTAAAAAAAATCCAATAAACTCAATTTTAGTCATACATTTAGGCCAAAATGTATTCGGCCACATGTCTTTGGTAAAAAAAATGGCAATAAGTGTATATTTATTGGTTTGCGCAAAAGTTATAGCGCCTACAAACTAGGGTACATTTTCTGGAATTTACACAGCCTTTAATTTATGACTGCCTATGTCGTTTCTTGAGGTGCTAAAATGGCAGGGCAGTACAAAACCCCCACAAGTGACCCCATTTTGGAAAGTAGACACCCCAAGGAAATTGCTGAGAGGCATGTTGAGCCCATTGAATATTAATTTTTTTTGTCCCAAGTGATTGAATAATGACAAAAAAAAAAAAATTACAAAAAGTTGTCACTAAATGATATATTGCTCACACAGGCCATGGGCATATGTGGAATTGCACCCCAAAATACATTTAGCTGCTTCTCCTGAGTATGGGGATACCACATGTGTGGGACTTTTTGGGAGCCTAGCCGCGTACGGGGCCCCGAAAACCAATCACTGCCTTCAGGATTTCTAAGGGCGTAAATTTTTGATTTTACTCCTCACTACCTATCACAGTTTTGAAGGCCATAAAATGCCCAGATGGCATAAACCCCCCCCAAATGACCCCATTTTGGAAAGTAGACACCCCAAGCTATTTGCTTTGAGGCATGTTGAGTCCATGGAATATTTTATATTTTGACACAAGTTGCGGGAAAGTGACAAATTTTTTTTTTTTTTTTTGCACAAAGTTGTCACTAAATGATATATTGCTCACACAGACCATGGGAATATGTGGAATTGCACCCCAAAATACATTTAGCTGCTTCTCCTGAGTATGGGGATACCACATGTGTGGGACTTTTTAGGAGCCTAGCCGCGTACGGGGCCCCGAAAACCAATCACCGCCTTCAGGATTTCTAAGGGTGTAAATTTTTGATTTCACTCTTCACTGCCTATCACAGTTTCGGAGGCCATGGAATGCCCAGGTGGCACAAACTCCCCCAAATGACCCCTTAGCGCAAGAGCAGGGGGGACAGGGGTGCTTTTTTTTTTTTTTTTTTTTATTATTATTTTTTTGCTTTTTTATCTTATTTTTAAACTGTTCCTTTCATTTTTTTTTTTTTTTAATCATTTTTATTGTTATCTCAGAGAATGTAAATATCCCCTATGATAGCAATAGGTAGTGACAGGTACTCTTTTTTGAAACAATTGGGGTCTATTAGACCCTAGATTTCTCCTCTGCCCTCAAAGCATCTGACCACACCAAGATTGGTGTGATAAAATGCTTTCCCAATTTCCCAATGGCGCTGTTTACATCCGGCGAAATCTAAGTCATAAAATGCTCGTAGCTTCCGGTTTCTTAGGCCATAGAGATGTTTGGAGCCACTCTGGTCTCTGATCAGCTCTATGGTCAGCTGGCTGAATCACCGGCTGCATTCTCAGGTTCCCTGTTGAGACAGGAGAGCCAGAGAAAAACACGGAAGACGGTGGCGGGGGGGGGGGCATTCCCTCCCACTGCTTGTAAAAGCAGTCTAGAGGCTAATTAGCCGCTAGGATTGCTTTTACATGAAAGCCGACCGCTGGCTGAAAAGAATGATACCAAGATGATACCTAAACCTGCAGGCATCATTCTGGTATAACCACTCAAAGTCGTGAATGGCGTACCTGAAGACAAAAAAATGGTTAACAATAAAGCACAGTAAACGGTAAAGTATAAAAAATTGCATACCTGAAAAGCAAACATGATAAAACATAATAACAATAAAACATTGCAGAATAGAATACAATAAAAAAGAGCAGAACAATAGAGAGAGTATAGAGAGAGAGAGAACAATAAAACGACAACTATTTTTTTTTATCTTATATTTTTGTTTGTGTTTTTTTTTTTTTTTTTTTTTACACTTTTTTTTGTAACTGTAACTTTTATAACTGTAACCGGTTCCAGGTTCGGGTCTCTCAAAATGCGATGGCATCTTGGGAGACCCTGTGAAAGTGTGTCCTAGTCTGTGCAATGCTGTACCCTACGCTAATACTCAATTAGTGAATGGTAGCGTTCAAAACATTCACCAATGCAAAGACCAGGATTGTCAGGACAGGAGGGACAATAATAGCGGGTGTCACGCCTATATCCGCGCTTGCTGCAGACACGACATGTTTTTTGAGGGGGTTCGTTGGGTAGGGGCACTCAGGAGGACATAAAGAAAATGCCTCTCATGCAGCCGACTGCATTTGTTTGGGGATGTGAATGGGGGAAGTACGGGCGCTGCAGAAGTGGTGGGTTCCCAATTAGGATTGGCGAAAGCAGCAGGAAGGGCATTATGGGCACGACGGGCCTGTGTTTGTCTTTTTGGTGGCAGCGGGACACTACTTGAGCTTGCCACCTCACCAGCTTGAACTGCACTTATGGGACTCGCCACGTCACCAAGTGTTACTGCAGTGCTGGTTTGACTACGACCGGGGTGTACTAGGCCGCTGGTGCTTGCCAGTTCACCAAAACGCTACCAAAAAAACTGTTAGCGATCGCAGGGATTAGGCCTGACTCTGCGAACGCTGCAGTTATGCGTTTAGTGTTTTGTAAGTGACAGTGATCGATCGATACTGCACTTGGGTGGGCTGAGCTGGGCTGGGCTGGGCCGGGCGGAGGGGCAAAACGCAGGTACTAGCAGGTATCTGGGCTGATCCCGCTAACACTGCGTTTTTGGGAACCCTAAACTGCTGGGGACGCCAGTATAGATCTGATTGGATATTGATTCGTTCAGATACTATACCACTAAGGGAGGTGTACGGTGCGTGCATTGGTGTTAGCGGTACTGGCAGTAACCTGACACTGCCTGGGGCTGGTGCTTGCCAGTTCAACAAAACGCTACCAAAAAAACTGTTAGCGATCGCAGGGATCAGGCCTGACTCTGCGAACGCTGCAGTTATGCGTTTAGTGTTTTGTAAGTGACAGTGATCGATCGATACTGCACCACTTGGCTGGGCTGGGCCGGGCAGAGGGGCAAAACGCAGGTGCTAGCAGGTATCTGGGCTGATCCCGCTAACACTGCGTTTTTGGGAACCCTAAACTGCTGGGGACGCCAGTATAGATCTGATCGGATCAGATATTGATCCGTTCAGATACTATACCACTAAAGGAGGTGTACGGTGCGTGCGTGGGTGTTAGCGGTACTAGCGCTAATCTGACGCTGCCTGGGGCTGGTACTTGCCAGTTCACCAAAACACTGCCAAAAAAACTGTTAGCGATCGCAGGGATCAGGCCTGACTCTGCGAACGCTGCAGTTATGCGTTTAGTGTTTTGTAAGTGACAGTGATCGATTGATACTGCACTTGGGTGGGCTGGGCTGGGCCAGGCGGAGGGGCAAAACACAGGTGCTAGCAGGTATCTGGGCTCATCCCGCTAACACTGCGTTTTTGGGAACCCTAAACTGCTGGGGACGCTAGTATAGATCTGATCGGATCAGATATTGATGCGTTCAGATACTATACCACTAAGGGAGGCTTATGCTGCGTGCGTGGGTGTTAGCGGTACTGGCGCTAATCTGACGCTGCCTGGGGCGACGCAGACCTTACCTGACCCGGTTATACGGTGATCAGTGGTGAAAGGGTTAACTAGGGGGCAATCAAGGGGTAAAACCTTTATTAGATAGTATATGGGGGTCCCTGACGCTATAAAACGCAGACGGCGAACCTAAATATTTACCTCCCTAACTAGCGGAACCAGTGACACTAATACAGCGATCAGAAAAATGATCGCTTAGTGACACTGGCGACAGGGGGTGATCAAGGGGTTAAAACTTTATTAGGGGGGGTTAGGGGGGTACCCTAGACCTACAGGGGGCTAATACTAACTGTCCTAACACTTCTAACTGTCACAAACTGACACCATGCAGTAATCAGAAAAAAAAAAAAAAAACACTGCTTGGTGTCAGTGTGACAGGGAGGGTGAGGGGTGATTGGGGGGGGATCGGGGGGCGATCGGGGGGGGGATCGGGGGTGTAAAGTATGCCTGGCATGTTCTACTGTGTGTGTGTGTATGTGTTGTGCACTTGCATGTCTTCTCTCCTCGGCGCCGGAACGGAAACTGCCGAGCCAAGGAGAGATGACATCACATCCTCTGCCTCTGTGTACTATACAGAGGCAGGGGATGTTTCTCATTGGCTGGGAGCGATCGCCAGGGGGGCCACGATCGGATGGCCTCCCCCTCATCTCTAAACGCTCCCAGACAAATGCCGACCGCCGCTGGCACTGGGGGGGGTCCAATAGGACCCCCTGCCCGCGGGAAGGCATTCACGTACCAGGTACGTGATTTTGCCTGCCCGTGCCATTCTGCTCACGTATATATGCGTGAGGCGGTCGGCAAGTGGTTAAGATAAAAACCTTCTGCCTTTAGAACCACTTTAAGTTGTTTTTGCTGTGATATTTGGCAAAGTCATTGCTATATCTTTGGCTGTTTTGTCATCACTCTCTGATGTTCTTAAAAGTGTCACTCTGATATCCATCTATCAAAACTTCAAACAGGTGACACCCCTCTCCTAACAGTTCAAGTTTGACACCTTTGCATGCTTCCAGGGGCTTCCAGATCCTGATAAGTCACCCCCCACACCCCCACAACCAACAGGCCAGGGTTGCTGGTAAGAGTCCCTTGTCCTTATCAAAAAAGCACACCTCCATGCTGAGGGCATGTGGCCTGGTATGGTTCAGGAGGGGGGGGTGCTTGCTTATCCCCCCTTTCCTGCACTCTCAGATAAGAGTCTAGTATATATTTTGGGGGAACTCCTCGCTAATTTTAATAATTATTTGCTGTGGGGTTCCCCTTTAAATCCATACCAGATCCAAAAGGAGGTGGGATTGACTAGTGGGGATCACCATGCAGTTTTTGTTTTTCATTTTTGGAATTATGTCACACACTGTACTTTTTTGATTGGAGATAGGCAAGTCGCAGTACGTTGAAATCATCAGAAATCGCATTGAAATCACATCGGAGTCGCACTGAAGTCGCACTGATGTCACAGTGTGAACGGGGGCTTAATTAGTATCAGTGTCAGTTAGCATCAGTGTCAGTGTGTGTTTAGGTAGGATAAAAAAAAAAGCAAAAGGTGCACTTTTGTTTTTGGGTTGTACTACTGGTACAAACAAAACTAAGATACACATATCTAGTATCACTGCGATCGTCCAGAGCTGGATAATTTATTTTGCGTTGTTCTTTGGTGGTAGGTTATGGTAGTAACAAGAAATATAGAACTACATTTACTATTTTGGGCCAGTTTTCCTATGATAAATATAATAAATAAATCAGGAAATATCAATTACCATTTACCACCAAATTCAAATTCTCATAAAAACAAGGTACAATCCACTTGGATGCACAAAGTAGTTGTGATGATATGTACAGTTTTACTATCATATATGAAAATTGCAAAATTGTAAAACTGTGCTTATGCATTAACATTTGTTTTACCCTTAGGTATGAAGGGGATAACCAATGTCCCAGTATACTAAAAGCTGTAATAATTTTTAAAGGTGGAGCAGTACAAAAAACTGGTAAAAGTACATATAACATTATGTTCCTCTTTCATACCTATTTTCTGACTAGCATCGGGTATGGATGTCAATAATTGTTTATCACCTCTGAAATGGTGGCAAATTTAATAGTTCAAGTGAAAAGCAAGAAGCAGAAAAACTATAAAGACTCCATATATATATTTAGAGACAAGACCTTCACTAAAGGTATCATTATTCCCTGGACCATTGATTGCTCGTGATCTATTCTCACATGGACTGTCTTCTGTTTTAGACTCCTCTATGAATGGTTATAGTCACTGAGGTATAGGAAAATGGTTGATAGGGCACAGCTGTCAATACTATAGAAGTCCACTCACCTGACATATACAAAACCTATTTTAAAAACTCAAAAAGCATTGTATAAACTGCAGTAATTCACAACAACCACCAAAATAGAAAACCTAGCTCTGGCAATTTTTGTGAAAAAGCAAGAAAGTTTTCAATCAGACAATAAAAAACTACTGACATTTATTCTAGCCATTCTCTACTCTACTACACCCCAGGCAGATAACAATAGTATTGAACTTAGTTATATATTCAATTAAACAATACACGTCATTTTAAATGCAACTAATGTAAGTACCCAAATCTGTCTTAAACACTTGACCTCCGGAGAATTTACCCACCTTCATGACCAGGCCACTTTTTGAGATACGGTACTGCGTTACATGAACTGACAATTGCGCAGTCATGCAACGCTGTACACAAATAAAAATCATGTCACTTTTCTCCCACAAATAGAGCTTTTTTTTCTGGTGGTATTTGATCAACACTGCATCTTTATTTTTTGCGCTATAAACAAAAAAAGAGCGACAATTTTGAAAAAAAAAAACAATATTTTTATACTTTCTGCTATAAAACATATCCAAGAATTTTTTTTTTACAAAAATCTAATTTCCTGACAGAATCCATGGCAGCATACGTATGGGTTCATCCCGCCTCTCATACCTCATAGGACCCCACTCCCATAAATCTTTGCTCCTAGCCAGAGGCCGTGTTCCTTTTTTGTCCTCCTCCTAGGACCAAGGTGTATCTTACCTTATGGAAATATCTCTGGTCCGGTCCTGGTGTGCACGATTGTTCTGATGGCGGTTCTGTAGTCCAGCATTCCCGGCTATTAGCAGGGTGGAGACGGGCTATACATGCGATGCCATGAAGAGCTTCTATCCTCGCCATTGGCAGGCAAGCGGCATTGGGCCAAACGTCCTTGCTATTAGCAGGAGGCCCCCCCTTACTGAAAGCCCGGTTGTGCAGTGGGTGGTCGTTCCCAGTCAGGATTGACCAGGATCGTGCTGGGTGGTATCGTATACCGTTTTTTTGCCTTGCATTTTTATTATGGCAGCAGTGTCTGTGTGTTGTGTTTGTCTTTTCTCCCCTGTGTTCTTCTGCTATGGCGGCTGGAGCGCATCTGCGTCTCAGTCCGACGGGGTACTTCCGGGTTCTGTGCATCGGCCAGCCTCGTCCGAAAACGAGGCTTAGTTCGCGCACGCGCAGTTCCAGGGAAAGAACGGCGGTCGCGCATGCGCGCGAGTTCCGCTGGACGACGCTGGGGCCGTGGTGACGTCATCGTCGGCGCCAAGTTTAAATAGCTGTCAAAATACAGCTATTACTTGGGATGATCTGCGGGTGATACGGCGGCCTCCCGGTGCAGTGGTTTGTCTCTGCCAAGGTAGGGAAGCTATGCTACTGGCTGTCCAGCTCTCCTGTGTCCTCTGATAGTATTTCCTAGGCTGACTATGGATTTTTCATTACAGTTATAGGTTTCTACTATGGATGTGTCACCGCCCCCCAGTGGCCAACCCTTACGCTGCAGGTAGGAAATTTACCTTTCCTTCTGCTTGTAATTTTTCTTTTTGGGTTGCTTTTCTATGGATTCTATTTTCCTTTTTCTTGCTCAGCCCCTCTAGGTCTGAACATAGGTCCTCAGCACGCGAAGATACAGATCGTTCCAGATCACATCACCAACAATCTTCATCAAGTTCCAGACGCCCTAGTTCAGCTCCTAGGCGTCATAGCGAAGAGCCCAAGTCCACGTCTGGGCGTCATTCCTACCGCCATTCCAGTCGCTCTGAAAGGAGAGCTTGCTGGGGATGTAAAGCTCAGGTCCAAGAGGGTAAATCCCTCTGTGAGCTATGTTTTTCCCAAGCTGCAAAAGAAAGGGGAGCAGAAGACCAGCAGGTAGAGGCCCTGGTCCGGAAAGTGGTTCAGGAATCTCTGATCAGAACAGATCCCATCCGCACAACTATTGCTCCTTCTGCTCCTACATTGGCTCCCGGCAGGGACGACCTTGGAGCTTCTGGTCCCTCCAGACGTAGTCCCTCTTTGAGTGAATCCTCGGAAAGTGAGGTTGAGGCGGACGATCCTGGAGTGGGTTTTGATTTTTCCCTGGTGCCACGGTTGGTCAAGGCTGTGAAAGATGCATTGAAATGGGAAGATCCAGTGGAAGCACCCTCTAAACAGAGGAAATACTTCAAACATCTCAAGAAGGATCGCCCAAATTTTCCCTTCTTGGGGGAACTCGGAGAAATCATTTCTGATGAATGGGTTAAAGTCGAGAGGAAAAACTCGTTAATTTCAAAAGTGGCTAAGATGTATCCATTCAGGAGTGAAGAGGTTAAGCACCTAGAATCGGCTCCGCTCATTGATGCTGCTTTGATGAGGTTGGTGAGACATGTCACTCTCCCTCTCGAGGATACCGTCTCATTCGAGGATGGTCTAGAGAGAAAGATCGATACGGATCTTAAACGCATCTATATCACGGCAGGTATGGCTTGTAAACCAGCCTTAGCCCTCGCAGCTTTGTCTAAAGCTATGGAATCCTGGGCGGATGATGTGGATGCAGCTTTGGCAAGCGTCTCTGAAGAGTTGATCAAAAGCTCACCGGTTCATGAGCTGAAACTGGTCGTCAGTCTTCTTGGGTGAAGCATCCCTTGACATTATTCGCCTAGTGGCACGTGTCATGCTCTCTTCAGTCACAGCTAAGCGCGCCTTGTGGCTATGCCCATGGGTGGCGGATCCTGCCTCTAAACAGGCCTGGTGCAGAATTCCCTTTGAGGGTTCTTCCCTCTTGGGGAATAAGCTGGACTCCGCCATCACCCGTGCTACAGGGGGTAAGTCAGGGTTCTTACCCCAGGACCGTCGCCTCTTGGGTCAGAGAAGACCTCAACCCAGGCAAGATCAAGAGCGTTCTAGAGATGCCCGCCGCTACAAGCCCGGTCGCGAGTTCAGAAAGAACTGGAGAAGAAATCAACCTTCCGGTCAGAAGTCCTCAAAGACAACCTCTTCTGGTGGACGGAGGCTTCCAAGTCCTTTTGATATAAAGCCTGTCCAGGCGGAGCAAGTTGGGGCTCGGTTACTCCTTTTTCAGCACGTCTGGGCAGCTTCGATCAGGGACTACTGGACGATCAAGACAGTCTCATCAGGTCATTCATGGGTGTTCAGCAGCCCACCCTTACACCGGTTTGTCTCCACAGTCCTTCCTCACCTGGAGGAGAAGAAACAAATTCTTCTATCATACACGGACTCACTGATAGCTCAAGGTGCGGCCATCCCGGTACCCTCGGAAGAGAGATTTCAAGGGGTGTATTCTCCCCTTTTCATGGTCCTCAAAAAGAATGGCTCCTGGAGGCCAGTCATCGACCTAACACACCTGAACTCCTTCATCAAGAAGGAGAAGTTCAAGATGGAATCGCTACTAACAATTCGTCAGACAATTCAACCAGGCGATTGGCTGGCCTCCATAGACCTGAAAGATGCCTACTTTCACGTACCGATTGCGAAGGACTTCCAGAAGTATCTTCGTTTTGCAGTAGATCAGAGGCATCTCCAATTTACATGTCTCCCATTCGGGCTTACAACATCGCCTCGAGTGTTTTCGAAGCTCTTACTGGCTGTCGTGGCTTTAATCAGGGTCAAGGGTATCCGATTACACCACTATCTAGACGATCTACTCCTGCTTTGACAGGACAGAGAACAACTGTTGTCGCACCGAGATCAGGTCATTTCTACTCTGACAGAGTTCGGTTGGCTGTTAAACAGGGAGAAAAGTCATCTAGACCCGACTCAGTCTTTGATATTCCTCGGAGCCCAGTTCGACACGATAGAGAGCACCATCTCTCTGCCTCTGGAGAAAATTCGGGTAATTCGGGACAGAATTCATCGCGCAATGTCATCACCCTTACTCAGAGCTTCTCAGTGTCTCAGGATAATCGGCACCATGGTGGCAACAGCCCCCATGGTGAAATGGGCACAATGGAAGATGCGCCCCTTCCAGAAGGGTTTTCTCCAGCAGTGGGATCCAGGATCTCGAGACCATCTGGTCCGGATAACCCCGTCCATGCGGGAGAGTCTCCCCTGGTGGCTGCAGCGGAAGAACCTCCTCAACTGTCATTCCATAGCACCCGTTTCCTGGATCACAGTGACAACGGATGCCAGCAGCAGAAGCTGGGGCGCTCTCTGTCTATCAGAGGTAGCCCAAGGCAAGTGGGACTTTCCATCCCGAGGTGTAGTCTCGAATGTTCTGGAACTTCGAGCTGCCTTCTGTGCTCTACGAGCTTTTCTCCACTTAACTTCAGGAGCCTCAGTCCTCCTAAGGCTGGACAACACGACAGCGGTGTCTTATATCAAGAGACAAGGGGGCACACGCAGTCTCTTCTTACTGAGGGAAGTGAGTCCAATCATGTCCTGGGCTCAGAGGAACCTGACAAATCTGACGGCTGTCTATCTTCCCGGAGTTCAAAATGTCCAGGCAGACTTTCTCTCAAGGTTTGCTCTGGACAACAACGAGTGGTCTCTCCACGCAGAAGTCTTCAGTTGGATACTATCTCTGGGAGTGACACCAGAAGTAGACCTGTTTGCATCCCCTTGCAACTACAAAATAGGGAAATACTATATGAGGTGTCGTTGTCCCCAGGCCTTCGGAGTGGATGCCCTGACAGACCAGTGGAGATTCCACAGGGCTTATGCCTTTCCACCAGTTCCGGTCATTCTACGTTTTCTATCGAGGCTCAGGTGGGAAGAAGTCGAGATAGTGGCAGTTGTTCCATATTGGCCCAACAGGCCGTGGTTCCCCCTCTTATTACAGCTCAGCTACCGGAATCCAATTCCTCTCCCATCCAGGTCAGATCTCCTATTGCAAGGGGCATCTCTTCACCCATGCCCATCCCAGCTCCATCTGATGGCTTGGTTCTTGAGAGGGGAAGGTTGGAAGCCCTAGGATGTCCAAGTGCAGCTATTTTAACTCTACTGAATGCCAGAAGATCAGGTACCAATAGAGTTTATCAGAGAATTTGGTCAAAATTTGCAGATTATGTTTCCACCACTGACGGTTCCTGTATTGACCCAAGGATACAGGATATTCTGGGTTTCTTACAAAAAGGCCTGGATCTATCCTTATCAGTAAGTTCTCTACGGGTTCAGGTTTCCGCAATCTCTGCCTTCACAGGTATATCCTGGGCCAGACATCCCCTTACAAGGCAATTTTTCAGAGGAGCAATAAGGCTCAGGCCTCAAAGAAAGCCGAGGTTTTCCAAGTGGGATCTTCCTCTTGTCCTGGATTTTTTTTCTGAGAAGGAAATATGACTTGTGGATCAGGCAGCTATTAAAGATCTCTCTCTCAAAGCTGTATTCCTAGTGGCTATAACATCAGCCAAGAGGGTCTCCGAAATCAGTTCTCTAGGATGTAAAGAACCATTCCCATTCCCATTCCATACTTTCTTCCCTGACCGGGTGGTCTTGATTCCTATGCTAGGATCAAATCCTAAGGTAACATCTGTATTCCATGAGAATCAGGAGATTGTTCTTCCAATTTTCCGGACAACTGAGGACTCTAGCATTCATCCTTTGGATGTGGGAGAAGTTTTAAGGCAATACCTTGAAGTCACTGTCTCTTTCCGAAGATCCGATCATTTGTTTGTTTATTTTCAAGGAAAGAAGAAGGGTTTGCGTGCTTCCTCCAGAATCATTGCAGCTTGGATCGTTCAGGCTATACAAGGGGCTTATACAGCTAAGGGTCTGGCTCCTCCAGAAGCGGTGACCGCTCATTCTACCAGGAGCGTTTCTACGTCATGGGCAGCTTCCCGTCATGTATCTCCGGAAGTGATCTGCAAAGCGGCCTCTTGGTCGTCGATCAACACGTTTATGACGCACTATTGTGTAGAACCGGCTTCCTTGTCTTCGGTTAATTTTGGTTTGCATGTCTTGTCTGTTGACGGTGCAAAATAAATCTTTTTTTTCTTTAACCAGCAATTTCCCACCCGGGAGTGTATGGCTAGTCATTTCCCATATGTATGCTGCCATGAAGTCTGTCAGGAAAACCGAAAATTTATATCAAATACTTACCATTATTTTCCTTTCCTGATGGACTCCATGGCAGCAGGAGTTCCCTCCCATTTGCTGGAGTAGGCTAAGTTACGGAACACGGCCTCTGGCTAGGAGCAAAGATTTATGGGAGCGGGGTCCTATGAGGTATGAGAGGCGGGATGAACCCATACGTATGCTGCCATGGAGTCCATCAGGAAAGGAAAATTACGGTAGGTATTTGATATAAATTTTCCGTTTTCTTCATGAATTTTCTCTAATATGTATTCTGCTACATGTTTTTGGTAAAAAAAAAAAAAAAAAACAACATTAAGCGTATATTGATAGTTTACGCAAACGTTATAGTGTCTACAAACTATGGGATATATACTGGAATTTTTTTTATACTAGTAATGGTGGCAAACAGAGACTTATAGTGGGACTGCAATATTGCGGCGACCAATCGGACACTAACTGACCCTTCTGACACTTTGCGGGAACCAGTGACACTAATACCATGATCAGTGCTAAAAATTTCTACTGTCACTAATGGGAAGGGGTTAAACATCTAGTGTGAACAAAGGGTTAAATGTGTGTCTAGCCAGTGTTTGTGTTTACTATGTGCGCTGCTTTTCTAGGAGAAGAGATGGATTTGAGTCCCAGGAACACAGAATCCATCCCTTCCCCCCTGTCAGAACAGAACTCTGCCTTGTTTACATAGGTAGAACTCTATTTTGAGTCTTTGCCCAACGACTGGTGGGTGCCGGCGGACATCGAGTCCCTGGCACCTGCAGAATGGCTTCTGCTGTGTGCGCGCGCCCACTGCAGGTGAAAGTGCAGGATCACATCTCAGCCTCTTTTAGCCTCTGTACAGGAGCACTCTGGGAGTCAGTATTCTGACCCAATCAGTCTCTGCTGCAAAGACATGCACTTATAAACAGCATGGTGACAGAAAAAGAAAAGGAAAACTTTATCAGTCTTCTGCTGCACTTTCACTGTCCATCACAGGCAATCACCAGGGAAGTGAGCTGGCTATACTTCCTAATTGTAGCAGGAAAAAGTTAGACCACCAGCTGTGTTGTCACTAGGGATGGGAGAATGGTTCGGCCTGAGCATAAGTTCGGGCCGAACTTTGGTTGTTCGGATGTTCTGTGAACACCGAACAATATGCGGTGTTCGGGGCAAATTTGAAAAAGCCGCCAGAACACCGTTAAAGCCTATGGGACACTAACATGAAAAATCAAAAGTGCTCATTTTAAAGGCTTATATGCAAGTTATTGTCATAAAAGTGTTTGGGGGCCTGGGTCCTGCTCCAGGGAACATGTATCAATGCAAAAAATGTTGTTAAAAACGGACTTTTTTTGGGAGCAGTGATTTTTTTAATGCTTAAAGTGAAACAATAAAAATGAAATATTCCTTTAAATATCGTGCCTGGGGGGTGTCAATAGTATGCCTGTAAAGTGGCGCATTTTTCCCATGTTTAGAACAGTACCACAGCAAAATGACATTTCTAAAGGAAAAATTTCATTTAAAACTGATCGTGGCTGTAATGAATTGTCGGGTCTCGGCAATATAGATAAAACTCATTGAAAAAAAGAGCATGGGATCCCCCCCCCCAGTCCATTACCAGGCTCTTTGGGTCTGGTACGAATATTAAGGGGAACCCAAAAACCAAAATTTAAAAATAAAATTGTGTGGGAGTCCCTCTAAAATCCATACCAGGCCCTTCGGGTCTGATATGGAATTTAAGGGGAACCCTGCACCAAATTTTAAAATAAATGGTGTAGGGGTCCCCCCCAAAATCAATACCAGACCCTTCAGGTCTGGTATGGATTTTAAGGGTAACCTTGCGCCAAAATGTAAAAAAAAAAAAATGGAGTAGGGGTCCCTCTCAAAATCCATACCAGACTCTTATCCGAGCACGCAACCTGGCAGGCCACAGGAAAAGAGGGGGGGGGACGAGAGAGCACCCCCTCCTCAATCGTACCAGGCCACATGCGCTCAACAGGGGGAGGGTGCTTTGGGGTAGCCCCCCAAAGTACCTTGTCCCCATGTTGATGGGGACAAGGGCCTCATCCCCACAACCCTTGCCTGGTGGTTGTGGGGGTCTGCGGGTGGGGGGCTTAAAGGAATCTGGAAGCCCCCTTTAACAAGGGGACCCCCAGATCTCGCCCCCCCCGTGTGAAATGGTAACTGGGTACAAATGTACCCCTACCATTTCACGAAAAAGTGTCAAAATGTTAAAAACGACAAGACACAGCTTGGGGACAAGTCCTTTATTAAAAAAATAAATAAATAAAAATGTCCCACGATGTCCCTTCATCTTCTTATATCGCTCCGCCGACGGACCGAAAAGAAAAAAAAATCCGCCACTGATCCGCCTCCATGGGGGCTCACGCTGTGTGACGCTTCATAGCCTTTGACAGCCTTTGACGTAAATGGGTGACCCCGCCCCCCTCTGACGCTACAGGGAAGCCGTGGGAAAGTCCCTGTGGCGTCAGAGGGGGCGGGATCACCCGGGTACGTCACTGGGTTGCCTCGCCCTCAGTTACATAAGAACTGTCATCAGCGAAGGAGCATCACACGGCGGGAGCCTCCCATAGAGGAGGATCGTGGCGGATTTTGCGGCGTGAAGAAAATGAATGGACATCGTGGGACATTTTTATTTTTTAATAAATAACTTGTTCCAAAGCTGCGTCTTGTCGTTTTTAACAGTTTGACACTTTTTTGTGAAATGGTGGGTGTACATTTATACTCCATTACCATTTCACACAGGGGGGCCAGGATCTGGGGGTCCCCTTATTAAAGGGGACTTCCAGATTCCGATAAGCCCCCCGTCCGCAGACCCCCACAACCACCGGGCAGGGGTTGTGGGGATGAGGCCCTTGTCCCCATCAACATGGGGACAAGGTGCTTTGGGGGGCTACCCCAAAGCACCCTCCCCATGTTGAGGGCATGTGGCCTGGTATGGTTCAGGAGGGGGGGACGCTCTCTCATCTCCCCTCTTTTCCTGCGGCCTGCCAGGTTGCGTGCTCAGATAAGGGTCTGGTATGAATTTTGGGGGGACCTCTATGCTTTTTTTTGTCATTTTGGCGCAGGGTTCCCCTTAAAATCCATACCAGACCTGAAGGGTCTGGTATGGATTTTGAGGGACCCCTACGCCAATTTTTTCATAAAATTTGGTGCAGGGTTCCCCTTAATTTCCATTTCAGACCCAAAGGGACTTGTATGGATTTTAGGGGGACCCCCACGCAATGTTTTTTTTTTAATTTTGGTTTGGGGTTCCCCTTAATAGTCATACCAGACCCAAAGGGCCTGGTAATGGACTGGGAGGATCCCATGCTCTTTTTTTTAATGGGTTTTATTTATATTGCTGAGACCCGACAATTCATTACAGCCGCGATCAGTTTTAAATGACAATTTTTCGTTTAGAAATGTCATTTTGCTGTGGTACTGTTCTAAACACGGGAAAAATGCACCACTTTACAGGCATACTATAGACACCCCCCCCCCCCCCCCCCCCGGCACGATATTTAAAGGAATATTTCATTTTTATTGTTTCACTTTAAGCATTAAAAAAATCATTGCTCCCGAAAAAACCCAGTTTTTAAAAATTTTGTTTTCATTGATACATGTCCCCTGGGGCAGGACCCGGGTCCCCAAACACTTTTTATGATAATAACTTGCATATAAGCCTTTAAAATGAGCACTTTTGATTATTCATGTTCGTGTCCCATAGACTTTAACGGTGTTCGTGTGTTCTGCCGAATTTTTTGCCTGTTCTGTATGTTCTGGTGCGAACCGAACCGGGGGGTGTTCGGCTCATTCCTAGTTGTCACAGAGCTAGCTGTATATATCCATTTGTGGGTACAACAAATTCAATATATGTATTTCTACAGGGCACATAGTTGTTTGTCTGGAGTTTGGCTTTAATTTGACACAAAACTGTAATTTGTATGCTTGCTATACATTACTCCATATCAAACACTGGCATCGCTCAAAATAAGCACATCATCAAATTTTACTTAAAACTGTACCTTTATGGGTCTGTTTATAAAAGAAAAATCATTGGACAAATGTCACAAGCATTTACTCTCATTAGCCCTCATGGATTCTGACTGTACTGTAATTGACTTAATACAGTGATGTCCTGATTATCAGTTCCATCTAGGGGCCATAATGTGGTAATTTCAGGAAAAATACCACATTATGACCAGTAGATGGAGCTGATGATAATGGGAAATCATTGAATTAGGCAAAATATAGTCAGAATTTGTGAGGTCTGGGTGAATGCCTGTGACAACCATCCAACATTTTTTTTTAATAAAGCCTCAATAGTGATTAGCTGTAAATAAATAACTTTTAAAGAGTAACTCCACTTTTGTAGAGAAAAATAACATTACCCTCTGGGTGATCTACAGTATCTCACAAAAGTGAGTACACCCCTCACATTTTTGTAAATATTTTATTATATCTTTTCATGTGACCACACTAAAGAATTGAAACTTTGCTACAATGTAATGTAGTGAGTGTACAGCTTGTATAACAGTGTAAATTTGCTGTGCCCTCAAAAATAACTCAACACACAGCCATTAATGTCTAAGCCGCTGGCAATAAAAGTGAGTACACCCCTAAGTGAAAATGTCCATATTGGGCCCAAAGTGTCCAAGAAGAGGCTTCCTTCTGGGACGACAGCTGTGCAGACCAATTTGATGCAGTGTGCAGCATACGGTCTGAGCACTGACAGGCTGACCCCCCCACCCCTTCAACCCCTGCAGCAATGCTGGCAGCACTCATACATCTATTTCCCAAAGACAACCTCTGAATATGATGCTGAGCACATGCACTCAACTTCTTTGGTTGACCATGGAGAGGCCTGTCCTGAGTGGAAACTGCCCTGTTAAACTTCTGTATGGTCTTGGCCATCATGCTGCAGCGCAGTTTCAGGGTCTTGGCAATCTTCTTATAGCCCTAGGCCATCTTTATGTAGAGCAACAATTCTTTGTTTCAGATCCTCAGAGAGTTCTTTGCCATGAGGTGCCATGTTCAACTTCCAGTGACCAGTATGAGAGAGTGAGAGTGATAACACCAAATATAACACATCTGCTCCCCATTTACACCTGAGACCTTATAACACTAATGAGTCACATGACACCGGGGAGGGAAAATGGCTAATTGGGCCCAATTTGGACATTTTCACTTAGGGGTGTACTCACTTTTGTTGCCAGCGGTTTCAACATTAATGGCTGAGTGTTGAGTTATTTTGAGGGGACAGCAAATTTACACTGTTATACAAGCTGTACACTCACTACTTATCATTGTAGCAAAGTGTTATTTCTTCAGTGTTGTCACATGAAAAGATATAATAAAATTACAAAAATATGAGGTGTGTACTCACTTTTGTGAGATACTGTATGGACATGTCAAGGATTTTAACAAACTTTGTTGCAGATTCCTACCTTTTGTCATTCTGAAGAAATCCCTGTGTGTTTATCTGTGTCCATGTGAAAAGTGAATCTAATAAGAGTGGTTTCATAATTATCAATTGGCTGCTGCACCTGCAGGGTCTGCATCCATTTAGATGTGATTTCCTAGCGTGAGCATCTCACCAAAAATTACAGTTTTGTTGCAGGGAATGCCTGAAATCTGACCTGAACACCTCCAGGTAGCCACATTGCATTGCATTTAACAGAAAATTACAGAGCTGCAGATTGAAAAGGAAAGGTAATTTTTAACAGCATTCAATTACAATATGACTTGAGTCACTGGCCAGTCCTAACAATTGTTATTGACTTCAAATACAACTGGAGAGAACTGCACAGTATTCTTTGTGCAGTTTTAATTTCTTTGGTAATATAGTATTATTTTTTGTAAATACTGGTTTTATGCCAGCTTTTGAGTGTTATTTTATTTAGACCCCTTTACACTGGGACGGTGCGGGTGTTAGTGGTAAAACGCTGCTAGTTTTAGCAGCGCTTTACCGCTGTTATAGTGGCGCTTTTGGGCAGCTAGCAGGGCACTTATAACCCCTGCTAGCAGCCGAAGAAAGGGTTAATAGCGCCCGTGTTGCGGCACTGCCGAAGCACTTTGCAGGAGCTTCGGCAGTGCTGCCCATTCATTTCAATGGGCAGGGCGGTTTGGGAGCGGTGTATACAATGCTCCCGCACCCCATCCCCCCCCCCCAAGATGCTGCTTGCAGGACTTATTTTTCCCCCATCCTGCAAGCGCACTGCCCCAGTGTGAAAGCACTCGGGCCTTCACACTGAGAAGCGCTTTTCAGGAGCTTTACATGTGCTATTTTTAGCGCTAAAACACCTGAAAAGCGCCCCAGTGTAAAAGGGGTTTTAGAGTTGAGCAAATCAATCCAATCAGTCAAACTAGGATTATATTTGCACTATATGGCCAGAAGTGTGTGGACATCTGACAATCACATCTGTACAACCTTTTTGAACATCCCATTCCAAATGGAATCCTATGGCGTTGTTTCCCTGTTTGTGAATATAAAAGCCTCCAATCTGCTGGGAAGACTTTCCACAGGATTTTGGAGTTTGTGTGTGGGAGTCTGTGCCAATTCAACCCAGAGCATTTGTGAGGCCAGGTATTGATATATAATAAAAAGACATGGCTCACAGCCTGTATTCTAATTCATCCCAAGGGTGTACAGAAGGGTTAAGGTCATGGCTCTGTGCAGGCCACACATATTTCTCCACACCAAACTTGAGCAACCATGTCTTTAGGGACTTTCCTTTATGCATATGAACAAAGAAAAAGAAAATGGACTTCCTAAAACTGTTTCCATAAGGTTTGAAGCAAACAGTAATCTAGCATGTCTTTGTATGCTGTAGTATTAACATGAAGACATCTTAAACTCAATAATTTTGAACTCTTTATTTCCACATTTTTTTAGACATATTCGTAGGTTTTATGGTCAGATTTCCACAAACTTTTGGCCATATAGTGTATATTACCTTGATTATGATTTTTATAACTTGGAGAAAGCTTTTTTTTAAAAGACTGCAAATATCCATCTGTAGATTAAATTAATTTAATAACTGGATTACAGCAGACTGAACTTCAGTGTAGACTACCCCAAAGTACAATTACAATTTACAGGGTAGATACTGTATGGTTTAAATAATATGTTTATCCACTACTAAAAACTCATTGGGTTTCATTAAGATCTCCTGCTTTTAACATGTTTACAGTTACCTAATAGAAGAAGTATGCAGATCAGGTCCTGACTTCGCTTACTGCATGCTTGTTCTATTTCAGTACTTAAGGGAGCTTCAAAGTCTGAGAATCAGCATAGCAGCCATATTATTAGCATTTTCAGAAGGAGGAGAGCTATGGCAGTGCCCTTTCAGCATAGGTTTTCTTTAAATTGCTGTGATAGACTATAAATCCATATGAAGTTGTTTACTGGTAGTATCCTCACTTTCATTTCAAGGCCTGTAAATTTTATATTTACCTCCCACTTAGTTGTCCATTATGGTATTTCTGCTAGGTAAATACTAGTAGCTGGGGGTAATTTATCTTGTCAATCCCTGAGGGTGTCAAAGATATGAGTAATTTCATTATATGATAAATGATATTTTAGAAATGTTAAAGCTCAAATGTTTGAAACACAGGAGAGCCCATTTGATTGTGTGGGGCACTGTAGGGGTTAATACGAGTAAGAACATGATGCAAACATGCTCAATGTTTGCCATTAGTTGGGTGAAAACATTCCACAAGAGCATAGAAAACCAAAACATTTGTTTAGAGATGTGTGACTTTGTTCTCCATGTCAGTTCAGCTCTGATAAAACAGATTAATTAAAACCCGAATATCTGCAACAATGGCTCAAATGTCCATTAAAATGGCTTTCTTAAAGTGGATCTTGCACATCCCCATGAAAAAGATTCCCCATATACATGGGCGTCCACAGAACTTTTTTCAGGGGGGGCATCA